>NC_090321.1:221353199-221580699 GCF_040869045.1 Eurosta solidaginis
GTAATGTTATCCAAGGTTTCACCGAGATTCGAACCGCGAATCACATGGTGAAACTGCAGTTGCCTTAACCACTAGGCTATCCTGCTGGTATTTGTTTTCATGCTTATTTCAGTTTTTCTCATTTCACACTAACAACACAATTGAGACATTCTGGCTCTATTAATTTGCGTGTTGTGTAGACTTGTTTTTGTGAAGCTTCTTTTTCGTTGAGAATGAGAAGCTTTGTAAACTCGTGCGCAGTTATACATATTTATGTTTGTTTGTTTAATGGTGTGTTCAATTTATACTTATTATTAAGAATTCATTTCTTTGTTTCTTTTCAGTTTCTCTTAGAAAAACATAATAAATGATTGAATATTCAATTATTATAAGCCGGTGTTAAGCTCATGAATTCTTAATAATAAGTATAAATTGAACACACCATTAAACAAACAAACATAATTATTCCAAAATATTTCCGAGACTATACCGAAATGGTCGGAGATAATTCGTATATATTCCTGAATATGCCTCAAAGTAGTAGCGAAGTTATTTCTAAAGCAATACTAAAATGGCCTTGAAGTAGATCATTTAGGGAGATCTTTAAAGAGTGCCAAAACTAAAACGACGATAGTCCCGAAACAGTTATGTTTTAGTCCCGACATGATTCTTAAATGCATCCCGAAAGCTGACAGTCTCGAAATGATTTCGAAATGATCCCAAAACGACACTGTTAAATTTTCCACAACTACTAAGATTTCGAACTATTTGACTTTGCTGCGCTGCTGAGATAACAGTCGATCTCGATAGAATCCCTTTATTTTGAGCAAAATCCCACAGGGTACGCTTAGCAGGTTACATACCTGGGCCGCATGAAGCGGTCTCAATATCAACCCAAGCAAGTTAGAACTAATATTCTTCAGTTAAAGAATAGAGATCTTGCTCTCGATGAAAGTTAAGTACCTTGGTTTTGAAATAGACAGCCGGCCAAACTGTTTTTGCCAAACCACTGCCGATGAGCGACTCCGCTGTTAAAAACTCTTTTCTATATGAAAGGACAAAGTTTTAATGTTGCCTTGACCTGGGCATGAGTTCAGGGCTTTTGGTATGGCAGGCAGCTCACGCTATCGCCTTAATTTTTGAAAAAAACTCACTTGGGGACAACTTTCCTTCAGTTGCAAAACCTAGATTTGTTCTGCTTTTGGATGATATTTAAAAAACGTTTCATTGTTTCCGCTCCCTGATGTAAATACTTGTATTTTTATGTACGACTTCAGCTTAAGACTAAAACAAGAAGCAAGTGAGCATTTATTATATGCATGTAAATACGTAATATAGTAAATATATTTGTTTGTATGTAACCATTTTTTACCATCTGCACAAACTCGTCTTCATGATTACACGTGTCGGTTTAATTTATTTTATTTAGTAGTGGGTTTAGATATATTTACTTTTATATATAAATAAAGAGATTTGCACCGTGGTGTGATGGTAGCGTGCTCCGCCTACCACACCGTATGCCCTGGGTTCGCACCCCGGAAAAAGCAACATAAAGTTTTTAAATTAGAAGAAAATTTTTCTAAGCGGGGTCGCCCCTCGGCAGTGTTTGGAAAGCGCTCCGGGTGTATTTCTGCGATGAAAAGCTCTCAGAGAAAACTCATCTGCCTTGCAGATGCCGTTCAGAGTCGGCATAAAACATGTAGGTCCCGTCCGGCCAATTTTTAGGGAAAATCAAGAGGAGCACGGCGCAAATTGGAATAGAAGCTCGGCCTTAGATCTCTTCGGAGGTTATCGCGCCTTACATTTATTTATTTTTAAATATTTGATATGCACTAAGAGAAATATATGACTAGAGCAATCAAGATTACGGACACCTACTACTATTTGAAATTTAAGTGGATAATTTTGTAGCTGATTTATTATACCTTTCATGAAAATGAAGTGATTTATTAAGTTTGCCATGAATCGCAATATTGTAAGTCCTTAAAGGAGAAGAGATAGACCCACCAATAGGTGTACTGAAATGATCAGGATGACGATATGAGCTTGTCCGTTTGTCTGTCCGTCTGTCTGATTGAACGCAAACTAGTCCCTCAATTTTTGAGATATCTTTATCAAATTTTGTCATTTTTATGTCCGATTAGAAATTCAACCGGATCGGACAATATAGCATATATCCCCATACAACCGATTTTTCAGGGAAGATTTTTTTTGTAATATCTTCCTCAATTTTTCAGTTACAATCTTCAAATTGCACTAAATTATTTCATATAGGGCACATATTGTTGTCTAAAAATCGTAGAGATCGGTAGTATATATATATATGTGGCATATATCAGATCATGAAACGATAGAAATAAAAATTAATACATCAGCACCATATAAAATGAGAACAACAAAAACAATTACCTCATGGGAGCTTTATAATAAAGAAAATCTACTTAACTTGTTGCGCGCATGCAGTTTTGTGATAAATGATTCAACCAGTATAGAATCCCAATTAGACATAGTAAACAATGCAATTCTACAATGTATGACAGGGTTAACATTTGAAAAAGTAGTGAAAGTAAGACTCATGAATAAGTGGTATGATCATGAACTTACACAATTAAATAAACTTAAATATAATATTTTAAATGAGTCTAGGAAAATCGGAAATTGGGACAATTATAAAGAAATAAACAAAAGATACAAAAAACTTATCAAAAAGAAAAAGGCGAAATATATGGAAAACAAAATCTTAATTAGTAAAAATAATAGCAAAGAAATGTGGAAAAATCTAAAGCAAACCATAAACCTGAAAAAAAAACATCAACAAATAAACAAAATTCAAATATTAGATAAGCAAATCGAAGAAAAGATCGAAATTGCGAATGAGCTCAATAACTTTTTCGTACACAGTGTTTTAGAAATAAACCAAAGTATCGAATATTTTGATTTAAATTTAACCGTATCTGATAGCAGTTCGACATTCAAATTTAATAGAGTTGTAGCAGATGACATTGTCAAAATAGTTCGGCTATTCAAGAACAAAATTGGTGGCAAAAATCTTTGATCAGAAGGAGATTTAAAAGATTCAATAGAGTAGACAGCTTATTTTTATGCAAAAATTATAAATGAAAGCATGGAAACGGGCATTGTACCACAAAGATGGAAAACGTCGACCATTACACCAGTAAAAAAAATAAAAAATACGTATAAACCTGAGGAAATGCGACCTATAAATACACTACCATGTGATGAAAAAATTAGTTAGAAAATTACTTGGAAGACAATAAATTAATAATAAGTGAACAATCGGGATTTAGAAGAAAACACTCATGTGAAACGGCACTGAATATAGTGATCTCTAACTGGAAGGAAGATCTAAATAACAAAAAAGACACTGTTTGCGTTTTCCTGGATCTGAAAAGGGCATTCGAAACAGTGGACCGAGACATTTTGCTCCAGAAAATGAAAGTCATGGGAATTCAGGGTATAGAATTAAAGTGGTTCCAAAATTACTTGACTGGCAGAAAACAAAAAGCCATAATCGGTGATGAAGTATCAAACGAAATTTCGGTCCCATTAGGGTTACCGCAAGGTTCTGTATTGGCTCCTTTATTATTTTTGATTTATATTAATGATATTGTTAAAGCTGTAAAGTACTGTAACATAAAACTGTTTGCGGATGATGCTCTACTTAGAATAAGTGAAAGTAGTTTAACAACTGCATTGACAAAAATGCAGTGTCACTTAGATAGTTTATATAAATGGCTATGTGGTAACAGACTTAAACTTAACGTGAGTAAAACAAAATATATGGTTATTAGCCGAAAAATCGAAAGCGAAGTTTCGAGTATTCAGCTCAGGGTGAAAGATGAAATGTTAGGGCAAATAAAATCAATAAAATATCTTGGGATTGTAGTTGACAACAAACTCAAATTTGATGAACATATTCGATACACTGTAGGAAAGATAGCTAAACAAGTCGGTTTTATGCAAAGAACCTGTAAATTTATAAATAGAGAGTTTGAGGATATTGTATACAAAACATTGATTGAATCTAATTTTAAATATTGCCCATCAGTCTTATTCATTATACCAGATACAAAAATAGATAGACTTCAGATATTGCAAAATAGGTGTATGAGATTTGTGTTACGGGAAAAGTCAGATGCGTCGATAAGCGACATGCTAATAAAACTAAAATGGCTAAGTGTCAAACAAATTATTTTTTATTATACTATGAAAATGATCTTCAATATACGAAAGGGAAATGTACCTGAATACTTAACAAATAATGTTGTATATATAAACGAAGCCCATAATTTTAATACCCGTAGAAAAAATGATTTTAAACTGCCACTCTATAGAACTGAAGTGGACAAACAAAACCTTTTCCATAAAGGATTTAAAAACTTTAATGAATTGCCTAATGAAATAAAAAATTGTGAAGAAATTTATGTATTTAAAAGCAGGCTATATGAACATTGTAAAACCTTACCTATAAGATAAGTTCTAGAATGTGATTTAATAAATATTGTTCAAACTAGGCTTACGCTGTAATAAATAAATAAATAAATAAAATATATCCCAAAAAACCGATTGATCAGATTAGAAACATTTCACAATTTCTACACCATTTTGCCAGCTATAAACTTCAGCTGTCATCAAATGCTTACGTATATAGCATATATTGGAAAAATCGTAGAGATCTATCATATATATAGCATATGTCGCTACAACCGATTGTTCAGATAAGAAACTTTGATTTCTATCTCATTTTAGGGGCTGGAACCCCCAAATTTCATCAAATGCTTACGTATATAGCATATATTGTTTTCTGAAAAAAATATACAGATCGGTCATATATATGGTATGTATCCCATACAACCGATTTTTCATATAAGAAGCTTTTCGCAATTTCTGCCCCATTTTAATAGCTAGAACCTTCAAATTTCACCAAATGCTTACGTATATAACATATATTGTTGACTGAAAAAATCATAGAGATCGGTGGTATATATACAATATACCCCATATAAACTGTCATTTTTGCCACATTTTTAATGGCTAAAAGCTTCAAATTTCATCAAATACTTACGTTTACGTTATTTATTGTTGAGATTAGTGATTCATTGTCATAGCCATTTCATGCAGACCACAAAAAACGCGAAACTTTGCATCCTCATACAAACTGCCTACCGATTTTTTATTTTTTATTTATCTTAAAAATCGCTTAGGTATGTACATCTGTTCACTATATATTTCAACAGCCGATTATTTGGATATTACGAATGGGATAAGATTATAGTTCAGCCCCATTGATGAAAGATGTGAAGCTTTCGCACAGCCGAAGGCAGCCCCGTCCTTATTTGTTTGTACCCAAATAAGATTTGTAACCTGTTCGTACCTAAATACATATCGATATTCAAACAATTTTGCTCAGTGTATAAGCCGATAGTAAGAATTGTTGCTTAAGTAAGTGCATAAATTTTATTTACAGAGCTCAAAATAGAAAAAGCACTAAACCAGCTGAGACCATTCAAGCAATTTCACTAAATTGTTTTGTTCACTCATTTTACTTTTGTGCGGCGAGAGCAGGGAGAAATGAATAAACAAAATGATATCTTGCTTTGCTATGTAATTACATTCGCTATTGAGCCAACTAAAAATGATAGAAATATACAAAGCTTAGAACTTTATTTCTAAGTAAAACACATGTTTCATTACTTTTCTGATGCAGATGAGAAATAAAATTTCTTATGATTTCTTACCCCGTTGGAACCAAAAACGCAATGTACAACATATCAATATTCTGGGGAATGTAAGCGCCACCCACCATTTCATACCTTCCTTAGCGATCGTTTCTATATACTTGAGTTGAACTGGCCTGCTATTAAGGAACTCAGGGTCACTGAATATGTCCATAGTTTGTACGACTGAAATAATTCTTAAAGAAGCAGGTCATATGTTATAAAAGAACGCGGTCCTCTGATCAGATCTTTAAAGTTTTCTTTTTATTGCTTCTAGATTGGAAAAGTGTGCTATCGAAGAAATATCGATTTTTTATCGGAGTGCTACCAATCATTTATCATCGTTTTATCGATGGGTCGAACTTTTGGGTAGGGGCAATTTCAATTCTACCTGCTGTGTCTTGTGGTGGCTTAAAAAAAACAACACAAGCAATTTTACGACATGCAAATGCATCACAGTGATGCCTTGGTTTTAAAAGGGGGTTGTAAAAACGCTAATTTCTAATTTTTTTTTTTTTATTTCTTTTCTATTACTAAGTTAAATTCATTTTTCATTTACATATGACTAAATAAATTTCTAAAAAGAAAAATAAACTCCAAAAAGAAAAAACATAGGCATTTCAAAGTGGGATTTTTCAAAATTTGCCCCTACGACCCAAAGGGGGGACATCAGAATACGTTTTAGAGGTATGGTTCCTTCGGCAAAGTTTCTTATTTTTATCCCTAGAATATGATTTTCACAGAGCAATGGGCGATTTTTTGCCTCCCCACAAATCGACCCGGCCTAGTGGACACCCACTCAAAGTTGGACCATTTGTGCGTATCTTGCGGCAGTTTTTCACGTTCATACAGTATATACATTTTCAATTGATATCTTTAGAATTGTAGAATTTGATCTTGTTTGGTGAATCAATGTTCTGATACCGAATCCTAGATCTATTTGGCCAGTGTACCCCAAAAACTGCAATCGATGACTAACTTTTTTTTGTATCTTCTTTATATAGCTGTATTAAGATTTTTTTTACTTGAGGTTTCTCTGGTCGAGTAACCACCCGTAGCGAATTATTCAATTACATGAAATTAAACAGAATCCAAGATAAAGGCCAAATGGGTGAACACAGGAAAACAAGGTGGAAGTTCTTGTGATGAAAAACAAACTGTGCCTAAGCGGGACGTTCATCTTGCCCAAAGTTAAAAAGTCATCTAGAGGACGACCACAGTTTTTTTTCCGCCTCCAGCGAGAGGAGCAAAAGGAGAAAGACAGAGGGGTTAAGAAGATGTAATAATTTGGAAGTGCTCACATTCGTTGCTCAATCCAAATTGGATGAGCAAGGAAAAAAGGATGGTCCATCAGTACTTAAGGAAATAGTTTCGTCACCACATCGAGCAACGACATACAAGTAGGCATTTAGAGAGAGCTTATCAAAATTAAAGGAAAAGTTAATTCCTAAACAAGCTTTGTCTATGTTTATAGAAGCTGAACTATCAACATCACAATACGAAACCATTAGAAGCTATAACCCCGACATGTATCCTTGCTACACTAAAATGCAAGAAGCAAAGCTAGATTGTTACCCTGAAAAAGACCCTTTCCATTTCACAGAAACTTTAGCCGAAATTAAGCATCAGCGTTTACCACACAGCTTCCAGACTACTGATGGATCTTGAAGAGTTACTGGAAACACAAAATGAGCAACGCAGTTCCCTGCTGCTCATATGCAAGTGGGGATGTGATAGCGTGCGACAGGCTCAATATAAACAAAAATTTGAAAGCGTCTCCGACTCAGATGCCAACATCTACCAAAGTTCTTTTGTGCCCCTACGTCTTATTTGCTCCACCAATAGCAAAGTTTTATGGCAGAACCCCACTCCCTCTTCTCCAAGCTATTGCCGTCCAATCAGACTCCGATTCATTAAGGAAACTGCAGATGTGATTAAAAACGAAATTACCAGCATACAAAATGCCGTAAAGGAATTGCAAAAAACTGAAATTCAAATTGGATCTAAAACGTATGCGGTAGCGCACAATATGATGATTACCATGATTGATAAGAAGGTGTGCAATGCTGCCAATAATACAACATCTACAATGAAATGTTATACTATGGTTTGACATCAAAGGATTTTAACTGCCTAAAGAAAGAGGTTTTGCTTAACGCGGAGGCTTTAGATTTTAGTTTGTCAATCTTACATGCTAGGATTCGTCTATTTGAATCTATTTTACATCTAGGTTATAAACTGCCAGTGAAGCAATGGCAACTTAGATCTGATAGAGAAAAAGCCATTGTGAAACAGAAAAAGCTTGCAAATCAAGAAGAATTCAAAACAAAGATGGGCCTCATAGTCGATGTTCTGAAGGCAAATTTTGGCAACACGAACGATGGGAACACTAGTAGAAGGTTTTTCGCAAATCATGAACTCTCGGCTGAAATTGCTGGTATCGCACTATCATCAACCTCATATACCGCCTTAAAATAATTTTAGAGGTACTTTCAAGTGGATATGGCATCAACACGGACCAATTTTCTCTTTACGCCAGAGAAACAGCGCAGCTTTATATAGAGCGCTTCTCATGGCAACCCATGACTTCAACACTTCACAAAATTCTGATCCATGGACCTGAGGTCATCGAGAAAGCTCTTTTGCCAATAGTTCAACTATCAGAAGAGGCAGCAGAAGCCACAAACAAATACATTCGACTATATCGGAAAATTTTGCAAGAAAATTTTCTAGAGAAGCCTGCAACCTGGACATATTAAATAGGTAAAACTGAATTTGTAAGTGAAAATGTAATTTAATGCAACTAAATTTCTTATAATGTTTACAGGTTACTTCTGTATTCTGACCCAGTGATGACAGGTATGAGCCAAAAAGAAGGAAAACATTGCAAACTTTTGCAAAAGAAACCATTGCCATGCTTCAATGTAGTGATCATGACCTGCCTGACATACCCTCTGATGATGAGCCCTAAAGTATGATAACTAACCATGCCACTGGACTTCTGTTTAAAATAAAAGTGTATCGGATTGGGATAAGAGTTTTAGCTTTAGTATTGATTATTTACTAGTCTGGTAATACCGCACACGTAAGCCGTGTATAGAAATGCACTATTTTTCTGCAGGCTTAAATTTTTTTTTTAATAATAACTTAATAAATTGTGTTAGAATTCTCGATGCCAGACATATAAAAATAAATGCCAAAAATCAGCGAAACGTGCGATCTGCTTGTAAGTTGTACATTGTTATACTAGAATGACTTATTATACTAGAATGTACGTAGACTTTTTTGGACCAGTGTATATATAATAAAATGAAACAAAAAGTTAAATATAACTGAAATCGCCATGAGTAACATAATTAAACTATTTAAAGCCAAAAACTAATTTTGGCCGCCCAGATTGCTCAAATACCTCTATGTGCATGGGTTTGTTATGAAACATATACCTATACAGCTTCAATACTAAATCGATGTCGCATGTGTAACCCATCGAAAACAAGCCGATAAGAAGACGATGGCAAGCTGATAACATATCGGAAACACGACGATAATAATCCGTTTCCAATAATAAGCCGATAATGAAACAATAATATGTCAGTATCGATTGTTTCCGATAAGACGTCGACGAAGCTCTTCTCAAAAAGTCCGAAACTATGTGTTTCTGGTTAAGTTACCTCTTGGTTTAACTTAAATTCCTGTGCGAGCTTTAGGTAGAAACATAGTTTTCAAGACATACACTTTTATGTTTACACACTGAACTTCCCGAGTACTTGGTATTAATTAATGCCTTTTTATTTTATTTTCGTACTTTGCCCACACTACTCACAACTGGTAACGTAGTTACGCACCAGAAATATGTATATTTCAAATTTTGATTAAGGTTTAACCTGCGAGTCACTTTATTTAAAAAAAATGGAAGTGGTCATCAACCAATTTTGCTCAAATCTAGATATGATGCCAAAAATAAAAAATCTGCTAAGAGGCAAAATGATTTCAATGTCTTTTGTTTTACACCTGTCGAAAGTTTTACATTTCTTTGCGGTACTCCGCCCATGCCTTTCACCTTTTACTAAATTTTCACGATTTAGTCATAAAGTTACCCTACTCACCAAGTTTTACCACTTTGACAGTATCTTTAAATACCATGTGTCTGTTTTCCAATTTTTTGGAAACTTTCGATATCGAATAAGGAAGCTCGATTTCGACCAATTGGAATACGTATCCAATCCGGGCTCAAATTAGCTAGTTAGTCGAGTTGCAAAAATTTTTATATAAGGAAATCTATATCTTTCTCGATTACTTCATGACATTATCTACAAATTCAATCAAAGTTACTATACACTTGTGCGTATAAAAATTGTCTAGACTCCGACCCGAATATAATTAATCTAGGACAATATACTCAGAATAATAAAGTTTTATTTATAGATAAAAAGTTACTATTACCGTGGTTGGGACTCCACATCTCTTGCAAAAACACCAAGACGTTCACAGTAGCAAGATTGTTTTATTTGAAGCGACGCAAACTCATTTTCCAAATTCCTATAGAAACCGTCTAAAACAAGTTAATTTTACGAACATAAGAAAGATGGAAAGGTGCTTTAGTACATTACAAATTAAAGTCTCATTAACACTTTGAACAAGATCTTGATTATGTCATCCCTCTTAAGTTCGAGTAGTGTTAGTCAAAATGTATTGCACTGCTCCCAACTCTGAACGAAACGTTAGAACATACATAGTAGCAGTTTGGAAACAAATGAAACTAATTAAGTGGACAATTTTTTTTTTCATAAAAATATAAAGCTAATATAATAAGAAATTTCTATAGAAATTTCATTTTAAAAAGCTGTGTAAATATTTTGTATGTTTCATCATTAAGGCAATGGAAATTTTTATTACGCAGTTCTAACCAAACATTTACTCAAAGTTTAATGGGCTGAGTGATAAAAAATTTAATTTTCCTTTCCATAAATGGCTTTAATTCAAATGTATAAGTATTTTTATTGTTCACATTCCTGGAATCTAGCATTAAACGTGTTTGCTTATTTTTCATTCACACGACCCAATCATGTATAAATAGCGTCCACAAAATTGATCTTGGTTTACTTTATACTTAAAAATCGGTGGAAATAGTCTTAAACTAGAATGAATTTCTGCAATTATTTCGTGCTCTTATTTGTAAGTCTTAGTTGCGTTATGACTTACACGCATTCGGAATATCGCATAGTAGGTGGTATTGATTGTGATATAGAGAGACGTCGATATTTAGTATCAATACATTATCAGGACAAAAATCGATGCGTTGGTTCATTAGTCACTACGCAGAAGGTGGTTACATCTGCATATTGCGTTGTGTATTTAGATAAGGACTCCATCAAGGTTTCAGCTGGTGTATCGGATTTACGTTATTTACCCGTATATGGACAAACTCGCGACGTGGATGATGTATTTTATCCATGTCATTATAATCCCTTAACAGCTCATATGGATATAGCTATGTTGAAATTGGTTGGATATTTTAACCTGGATGAAACAGTAAATCTAATAAGCTTTGGATGTTGTACATTTGAAACGAGAACGGAAATGCAAGTAAGTGGATGGGGTTGGACAACAGGAAAAAATGGGAGGACTTCGAATACACTAAAATATACTGTCCTGACTTCATTACCACGTAGTGATTGTGCGGAGCGTTATGATATGGCAGGGAGAATTTTTACACAATCAATGATTTGTGCTGCTCATTGTATGTCTGATGTGTGCGTTGAAGATTTTGGGACACCGGGCGTTGTGAATGGTCAAATTTGTGCGGTAGCATCATATAATCTGGGTTGTAAGAACTCGAATTATCCGACTGTTTTTACAGATGTATGTAGTGAACCAGTTCTAGAATTTTTAAATTATGCGATAGTGAAATGAAAGCTTAATTTCAGGGTGTTGTTACAAACTGACTACTGAGTGGAAAATCACCTTAACTGGGTTGAACGCCACATTTCATAACTTTTTTCATATACTCTGCAGCTCATGTCAAAGCATATAGAATTTATTCTACGATAGAGTTTTCTAGAAACGGCAGCTGAGATATGGTGATATTCCAATCAGGCGTCGCAATGGCAATATTTCTTTTTGTATTATCTTCAAATAAATGTTTATAACTGCGGTTTAAAAAAAAAATATTTTTGATTATTTGCAATGAAGGTGTGTCACATACCTTAGGTTGTGAGATCAAACTTTATTGTTAGCTTTAAACTTTCCTCGTTAATGAATAGACGATGAGATAAATAGAAAATTGCGGATCAAGCCTTTATGGCCCTTTCAAACTTCGTATAATACAGCTGATACAATCAACCATTATGGAGATCAATGTATACTGTTATTGATGCCATAGCATAATAAGTCCCCGAAATTTTCCAGAACCTAGCATAATATCTCCTTCGAGATCTGGCAGCTCTGTTGCCCCCACTAGCTTGAGCCTTGATCTCGCGAGCGCTGGACACAAGCACAACAAGTGCCCAACCGTTTTTTTCTTGCAGCTCGCATTTCCTATATCTTCTGTAACTAAAGAGGCCTTTTTTACATGGATGGGACGCCAAAAGGCAGCTGCCAGTTACTAAGCCCATCATGAACCATAAGTCTTCTATTTTTAAAGATATGAGCAACTTTGTAGGTCTCATATCGTATGAATTGTACATGATCTAAGAAATTATGCAGCCCCGCCCTTCTTTCCACGCCTCTCCTGATAGATGAATAATAAGAATTTGGTGTCCTCATTTTATTTCTGTCCAGCGTATTGGGATTTCTATAGCCGAAACATCGAGTTCAGCACCCTCTTTTTCGGCATTTTCTTTACCTTCTATCACTTCATGACCGGTACCGCAGTATATGGGCTGACCGGAGCGAAGTCTCTCTAATCCTTGTTTGAATTGCAGGACACTTCTAGATAGTAGGAGAATATTTCTTAAATAAACTCATGACTATCAATATATATATTGACGCCCCCTCCAGCATTCCTGCTGCTTTCATCCGCCTGAAGGACACTATAATGATCTGGCAACCCGAGGTGTAATAGAAAGAGAGAAGAAATCAGCCTAGAGTCGTACTTTCTTGAAGGTGCAGTTTTTATATTGAAGGTAATGGTACGGTAAACTATGCACTTTGTTGGTACTTTCCTTACTGCGCACTAAACAGGACGTAGGCAATTAGAATTGCATCCTCTACGAAAGGATGTGAAAGTGTGACACATATTTCAGCACAGCGTGGCATTATGGCCTATTAAGCGCCTCAACCTCAACGCACCCAGTTATACATACAACGCTACTTCAATTTTTTTATCACTCCCTCCTTAGTGACTATGATTTCCTGCTGATCATCTGCATATACCTACTTACACATACTTGTATACCTTAATTGCATTGATACCGACGATGTACATCTTTTGTATGTACATACTAAATGTGTGTCTAAGTATGTGTAAATTAGGCTAGATAAGAGAACTTGTTTTCTCGATTATCATCCATACAAGGCCAATAGTGGTTTTATTTTGCAGCCCATAATACGCCATTTATCCAATATGCTTTAGCATGTTAGACACATGTATAGTCGTATGTATGTATGTATTTGTGTGCAAAGTGAATGCAGTTTTGTTGACAATTTCCGAAATTTTTTCGATATATGTAATTACGTAGTTTCCCTATGAACTGTAACCTACGTTTGTATTCTTGCGTTTGTTGACGATAACAGTAAAAGTAGAAGTCACAAAAGTAGTAGGTGGTAATGAGTTTAATACATACACACATACACAAATGTCCAGCAAACTTCATAAAAAGGAAATAGTAAGCTATATTGTGTGCCGATTAACCAGAAGTTAATTAGCCTCGGAAATTAAAGGATATTCCGTTTATTGCGCAACAACTAATTTCGGTATCTATGTACTTATGTATGTGTGAATAAATAAATAGGCATCCTGCGGAGCACTGCCTAACCTTAAAGCGAGAAATTTATTGATTTCTTAAAGTAACCTAAATGTATTATAGTAGAACAAGGCTTTCCTAGCATGACTAGCACAAAGTTTGAGAACATGATTCTTGCGATGAATATAGAAAGACAGTGTAAACACCCGCTTATATTATGTGGAGACCTCAATGCATGGCCAACTGTATGGGGTAGTACTCGAACTAACGATAGACGTTAAATTCTTTTCCAATGGCTTAAGCTCCTGCGGCTAGAACTTCTAAATGAAATATACATTCAACAATGACAGTAGACATTCAAAGATTGGTCACGTTTGCCAGCAGCGAAATAGCGAGACGCACAAAGTGGTTCATCAGTAACGTCTACAAATACAGCGACCACAAAGCTGTTTAATTAGAGCTAGTGAAAAATTCACCATGGATAACTTCTTATCAACTATAAAGAAGAAGATTGAAACACCACCTTTTCGCCACAAACATTTGATATTGTACGGAATGATGCCACAATACGAAGGAGACTTGCGGAAGAAAGTTAATTGTACTCCTGTATAATGGTAGAACGACGAAATAGCGAAAGTGCGTAGAAAATGTGATAAAGCACGATAAAAGGCACAGAGACATCAAACATCACCATGATATGATGAGCTACAACGTACTTACAAAGCCCAAAGAACAGCGCTTAACTATGCTACAAAAAATAGAAAGAGAGCGTGCTTCGTGGAAGTTCATGGAGAGTGTCGATATTGATCCTTGGGGATTGGCTTATAGAACGTTGATGATTAAAATTACATGCCCGATAGTAATGAAAATACTATCGTCAAATCTACGTAAAGTTCATACAGCTCATAATTATACCTCCTTCGATACTCGCCGTCGGCATCAAGGACAGAACCATAAATCTTCCGGAGAAGTTTTCTCCCGAATACTCCCACAGTCATCTCATTTTCTCTCGACGCCGTCCTTGATTCCAATTTATACATCAGAATGGGTATGATAAGCGACTTTTAGAGCTTGATTTTTATTCATCGAGAGATGACTGTACTTTTCAATTGCCTACTCAGTCCAAAGTAGCACTTATTGACATGAGTTATTTTCCATTTGATTTCACAACAGACTCCTAAATTATAAGCGCTCCGAATATGTGTGTGGGGTATGAGCTCATTTAGGAGTCCGAAGTGAATGTAATTCTCTTCTTGTAATGGCCGTCCGATATGAACCTGGTATCATATGAGTTTGAATAGGAGTCAAGTACGACTCCTAATATGTAAGTTCATAAGCAGCTCATATTTTGAACCCTACATGACTCATGTGTGTCGCCGCCGTGGTGTAATAGTAGCGTTCTCCACCTACCACACCGAAGATGATGGGTTCATGCCCCGGGCAAAGCAACATTAAAATTTTAGAATCAAGTTTTTTTAATTAGAAGAACATTTTTCTAAGCGGTGTCGCCCCTCAGCAATGTTTGGCAAGCACTCTAAGTGTATTTCTGCTATGAAAATTTTTCAGTGAAAACATATCTGCCTTGCAGATACGGTTCGGAGTCGGCATAAAACAAGTAGGTCCCGTCCGGCCACTTTGTAGGAAAAATGAATAGCGTACGACTCAAGTTGGAAGAGAAGCTCGGCCTAAAATTTCTTCCGAGGTTATTGCGCCTTAATTTTTTTTTAAATGACTCATTCTGGTGTGCAATCTACGTGCGTCACAAGTCTCATTTATATACTCCTTATTTTATAGTCTTATATGATATTATATTGCGATATTTAAGTCAGATTTAAGATACATATCGGAAAAAATATATACAGAAGGAAATCACTGCAATGAAACTATTTGATATACACCCACTGTTATCTGTGTATGGGAAAAGACATACATAAATTAAATTTCTTTTTATATTGAACATACCAAATAGACATCCTGTAATTCGGTCGAAATTTAGTAGAGGATGTGTGCGACAGATGCCTTTCAGTGATTGAAGGTTCAATGTGGTCATATTAAATCGTTCCCAAAATGGTTGGGCTTGTACCATAATGATGCCGGAACGTACCAGATATATATACGGCAAAGGACCATCAACCTCGATAACACCCCCTAAAACCTACGGGGAGTGTCTTTATCGCTACTACAACAACAACCACATGGCAAAAGAAGGCCATAGCTCCGAGAATATTCGAGGGCTAAATATCCCATTTTAGTAATTTTCCATAGATAACAAAATATGTCTGAAAAAGAAAAACAAACCTCCAAATTTAAGCTAAAAAAAGGACAACAATGGTATGACAAACACACTAATTAACAAGGTGATATTTTTTTAGTCAACATTGTTAAATGGCTCTCACATTTTTTGTTTAACAGTCGCACGGTGGGGTATTTGATCAATCCAGCTGGCCAAAACTAAAGCAGTTATTTCTGTTAAAAAAGTAGTTGTCTCACTTCATTGTTATGAAATGAAATATTTGACAGTAAATTCACGGTGTTCCGCGCAGAAAATTACTATGGATTGAACCCCCGGTTTCGGAGGGAGCCGGGGTAATTTTTTAGCATTACATGAGATATGTATGTCAATATGGGTATCAAACGAAAGGTATTTTACTCCGCATTTCTATTGATACTTTTAAGTAGGGTTGCCACTTGGCGTTGCCACCTCACCTTCTTTTTTATATTTTCTTGTATATCCACTACCATCTCGGAAACAGCTTAACCGATTTGAATCAAGTTTTGTACATCCATATATTATTATATTTTGAGATTTTTCACCTAGGCGTTGCCACTCAGGATGTTTTCACAAAGTTGCCACCTTTTGCCAATAGGGGTATCAGTCTCTTACAAAATTCATCACCACTCAAAAAATCATGGGTATGCGCAGCCATTTTAGTTATTAAACAATTATTAAAAAATTACTGACATGATATGCCATGAAAGAAGATATATCTTTTTGTTTGCAAGGTTCTTAAAAAATTATATATTGAAAAGTAGTAGTATTACAAATAGAATAAATCAGTTAAAACATGCTGTATAAAAAATCTAACATATGAATTAAAAACACATTTACCTGTTCTAAAAGAAAATGTAACTAGATTTGGTTAAGGCTAAACAAGTGAACAAGTATTTAGGTTAGAAGTTTTTAATCCAAAAATACATTGAACTCTAATTTTTATACAACTTTAAATGAGCGCGGTTAGCTCCGTTGACGTTGCAGATGGGTTTTGGGGTATGTATACAATATTTTGAAAAATCGACTTACTTACAATAGCAGTGAAAAACCTTAAGTATGAGAATTTACTCGGGCGCCATACAAGTGAATATCTGGATCTTAAACGACATTATGGGCTGAGTTTCTCTGTTTTTCCTCCTTATTTTAATTACAGGCTATTATATTTGCGACGACATCCTCTCCTGTTTTCCGTTAGTATGCATTTTTTCCGATAATCTTCGTAGATTAGATATATTCCCGCTAGGAAAAAATATCTTGTGTTAAAACGAAGCATCCTAATATATATATATATATATTTGGGCGGGTTGATTTGTGGGGAGGCAAAAAATCGCCCATTTCTCTGTGAAAATCATATTCTAGGGATCAAAGTAAGAAACTTTGCCGAAGGAACCATATTTTGATCCCTAGAATACGATTTTCACAGAGCAATGAGCGATTTTTAAATCGACCCGCCCTAATATATATGTGTATGCATATCTGTCAATATTTGCTTTATTCAAATATTACTTTCATTTGACTTCATATGAATTTTATTTAACTCTTCATTCCAACCATTCAGCAGTTGCATTTCCTTTACCCAACACATTTGCTTGTGCTGAGTACATTTTGTTTTTGGCGCTTTTCAACTGTTTCAAATTCAATGTATTACGTATAAATACATACATACATATGTACATACATACAGGTGTGCATACAGGTACTATATTAATATTTATAAATGCATAAATAAATACTCAGTTATATATTTTATTAATAACAAGTAAAGAACGTTAAGTTCGGGTGTAACCGAACATTACATACTCAGTTGAGAGCTATGGTGACAAAATAAGGAAAATCACCATGTAGGAAAATGAACCTAGGGTAACCCTGGAATGTGGTTGTATGGCATGTGTATCAAATGGAAGGCATTAAAGAGTATTTTATGAGGGAGTGGGCCATAGTTCTATAGGTGGACGCCATTTAGGGATATCGCCATAAAGGTGGATCAGGGTTGACTCTAGAATTTGTTTGTACGATATGGGTATCAAATGAAAGGTGTTAATGAGTATTTTAAAAGGGAGTGATCCTTAGTTCCATAGGTGGACGCCGTTTCGAGATATTTCCATAAGGATGGACCAGGGGTTACCCTAGAATTTGTTTGTACAATATGGGTATCAACAGAAAGGTGTTGATGAGTATTTTAAAAGGGAGTGATCCTTAGTTCCATAGGTGGACGCCGTTTCGAGATACCGCCATAAAGGTGGACCAGGGGTGACCCTAGAATTTGTTTGTACAATATGGGTATCAAACGAAAGGCGTTAATGAGTATTTTAAAATGGAGTGGGCCTTAGTTCTATAGGTGGACGCCTTTTCGAGGTATCGCAGTAAAGGTGAACCAGGGGTGACTCTAGACTTTGTTTGTACGATATGGGTATCAAATGAAAGGTATTAATGAGAGTTTTAAAAGGGAGTGGTGGTAGTTGTATATGTGAAGGCGTTTTCCAGATATCGACCAAAATGTGGACCAGGGTGACCCAGAACATCATCTGTTGGATACCGCTAATTTATTTATATATGTAATACCTGCCAAGATTTCAAGGGATTTTATTTCGCCCTGCGGAACTTTTTCATTATCTTCTACTTAATATGGTAGGTGTCGCAACCATTTTACAGAGTTTTTTCTAAAGTTATATTTCGCGTCAATAAACCAATCCAATTACCATGTTTCATCCCTTTTTTCGTATTTGGTATAGAATTATGGCATTCTTTTCATTTTTCGTAATTTTCGATATCGAAAAAGTGGGCGTGGTCATAGTCGGATTTCGTTCATTTTTTATACCAAGATAAAGTGAGTTAAGATAAGTACGTGAACTAAGCTCAGTAAAGATATGTCGATTTGTGCTCAAGTTATCGTGTTAGCGGCCATGCGGAAGGGCAGACGGACGACTGTGTATAAAAACTGGGCGTGGCTTCGATTTCGCCCATTTTCACAGAAAACAGTTAGCGTCATAAAATCTATGCCCCTACCACATTTCAAAAGGATTGTTAAATTTTTGTTCGACTTATGGCATTAAAAGTATCCTAGACAAATTAAATGAAAAAGGGCGGATCCACACCCATTTTGAAATTTTCTTTTATTTTTGTATTTTGTTGCACCATATCATTACTGGAGTTTAATTTTGACATAATTTACTTATATACTGTAAAGATATTAAATTTTTGGTTAAAATTTTACTTTAAAAAAAAAATTTTTTTAAAAGTGGGCGTGGTCCTTCTCCGATTTTGCTAATTTTTATTAAGCGTACATATAGTAATAGGAGTAACGTTCCTGCCAAATCTCATCATGATATCTTCAACGACTGCCAAATTACAGCTTGTAAAAATTTTAAATTACCTTCTTTTAAAAGTGGGCGGTGCCACGCCCATTGTCCAAAATTTTACTAGTTTTCTATTCTGCATCATAAGTTCAACTCACCTACCAAGTTTTATTGCTTAATCCATATTTGGTAATGAATTATCGCATTTTTTCGATTTTTCGAAATTTTCGATATCGAAAAAGTGGGCGTGGTTATTGTCCGATATCGTTCATTTTAAATAGCGATCTGAGATGAGTGCCCAGGAACCTACATACCAAATTTCATCAAGATAACTAAAAATTTACTCAAGTTATCGTGTTAAAGGACAGACGGACGGACGGACGGACATGGCTCAATCGAATTTTTTTTTTTGATACTGATGATTTTGATATATGGAAGTCTATATCTATCTCGATTCCTTTATACCTGTACGTACAACCAACCGTTATCCAATCAAAGTTAATATACTCTGTGAGCTCTGCTCAACTGAGTATAAAAACACATTCGAAAGGCATGAAAACCCGTTATTTTCTCGCTTGAAGTATCTGTATATAGAACAAAAGTGTTGGTCAGGGCGTATGAGTAATATTTTGGTGTGTGCATTGGTTTAAACCAGTGGTCGTCAGCTAAAGAAATAATTATTCGCGCTCACTTTATACGTATTATTATACCCAGCTGTACATGCCCACAGGGTATTATAACTCTGATTGCAAAACGGTTGGTTGTACAGGTATAAAGGAATCGAGATAGATATAGACTTCCATATATCAAAATCATCAGTATCGAAAAAAAATTTGATTGAGCCATGTCCGTCCGCTCGTCTGTCCGTCCGTCCGTTAACACGATAACTTGAGAAAATATTGAGATATCTTCACCTAGTTTGGTACACGAGCTTATCTGGACCCGAATAGATTGGTATTGAAAATGAGCCAAATCGGATGATATCCACGCCCACTTTTTATACTCAGTTGAGCAGAGCTCACAGAGTATATTAACTTTGATTGCATAACGGTTGGTTGTACAGGTATAAAGGAATCGAGATAGATATAGACTTCCATATATCAAAATCATCAGTATCGAAAAAAAATTCGATTGAGCCATGTCCGTCCGTCCGTCCGTCCGTTAACACGATAACTTGAGTAAATTTTGAGGTATCTTGATGAAATTTGGTATGTAGGTTCCTGGGCACTCATCTCAGATCGCTATTTAAAATGAACGATATCGGACAATAACCACGCCCACTTTTTCGATATCGAAAATTTCGAAAAATCGAAAAAGTGCGATAATTCATTACCAAATACGCATTAAGCGATGAAACTTGGTGGGTGAGTTGAGCTTATGACGCAGAATAGAAAACTAGTAAAATTTTGGACAATGGGCGTGGCACCGCCCACTTCTAAATGAAGGTAATTTAGAAGTTTTGCAAGCTGTAATTTGGCAGTCGTTGAAGATATCATGATGAAATTTGGCAGGAACGTTACTCTTATTACTTTATGTCTGTTTAATAAAAATTAGCAAAATCGGAAAACGACCAAATTTCAAATTTTAAAAGAAAAGTTAATATCTTTACAGCATATAAGTAAATTATGCCAACATTCAACTCCAGTAATGATATGGTGCAACAAAATACAAAAATAAAAGAAAATTTCAAAATGGGCGTGGCTCCGCCCTTTTTCATTTAATTTGTCTAGGATGCTTTTAATGCCATAAGTCGAACAAAAATTAACCAATCCTTGTGAAATTTGATAGTGGCTTAGCTTCTAGGACGATAACTGTTTTCTGTGAAAAAGGGCGAAATCGGTTGAAGCCACGCCCAGTTTTTATACATAGTCGACCGTCTGTCCTTCCGCTCGGCCGTTAACACGATAGCTTGAGCAAAAATCGATATATCTTTACTAAACTCAGTTCAGGTACTTATCTGAACTCACTTTGTATTGCTGTAAAGAATGACCGAAATCCGACTATGACCACGCCCACTTTTTCGATATCGAAAATTACGAAAAATAAAAAAAATGCCATAATTATATACCAAATACGAAAAAATGGATGAAACATGGTAATTGTATAGGTCTATTGACGCAAAATATAACTTTAGAAAAAAACTTGGTAAAATGGGTGTGACACCTACTACCATATTAAGTAGAATGAAAAGGTTTTGCAGGGCGAAATCAAAAGCCCTTGGAATCTTGGAAGGAATACTGTACGTGGTATTACATATATAAATAAATTAGCGGTACCCGACAGATGATGTTCTGGATCACCCTGGTCCACATTTTGGTAGATATCTCGAAAACGCCTTCACATATACAACTAAGGGCCACTCCCTTTTAAAACCCTCATTAATACCTTTAATTTGATACCCATATCGTACAAACACATTCCAGAGTCACCCCTGGTCCACGTTTATGGCGATATCTCGAAAAGGCGTCCACATATAGAACTAAGGCCCACTCCTTTTTAAAATACTCATTAACACCTTCCATTTGATACCCATATCGTACAAAAAAATTCTAGAGTCACCCCTGGCCCACCTTTATAGCGATATCTCGAAAAGGCATCCACCTATAGAACTAAGGCCCACTCCCTTTTAAAATACTCTTTAACACCTTTCATTTGATACCCATATCGTATAAACAAATTCTAGAGTCACATATAGAACTAAGGCCCATTCCTTTTTAAAATACTCATTAACACCTTTCATTTGATACCCATATCGTACAAATAAATTCTAGTCACCCCTGGTCCACCTTTATGTCGATATCTCGAAAAGGCGTCCACCTATAGAACTAAGGCCCACGCCTTTTTAAAATACTCATTAACACCTTCCATTTGATACCCATATCGTACAAAAAAATTCTAGAGTCACCCCTGGCCCACCTTTATAGCGATATCTCGAAAAGGCATCCACCTATAGAACTAAGGCCCACTCCCTTTTAAAATACTCTTTAACACCTTTCATTTGATACCCATATCGTATAAACAAATTCTAGAGTCACCCCTGGTCCACCTTTATGTCGATATCTCGAAAGGGCGTCCACCTATAGAACTAAGGCCCACACCCTTTTAAAATACTCATTAACACCTTTCATTTGATACCCATATCGTACACAAAAACTCTAGAGTCACCCCTGGCCCACCTTTATGGCGATATCTCGAAAAGGCGTCCACCTATAGAACTAAGGCCCACACCCTTTTAAAATACTCATTAACACCTTTCATTTGATACCCATATCGTACACAAAAACTCTAGAGTCACCCCTGGCCCACCTTTATGGCGATATTTCGAAAAGGCATCCACCTATAGAACTAAGGCTCACTCCCTTTTAAAATACTCATTAACACCTTTCGTTTGATACCCATATCGTACAAACAAATTCTAGAGTCACCCCTGGTCTACCTTTATGGAGATATATCGAAAAGGCGTCCACCTATAGAACTAAGGCCCACGCCCTTTTAAAATACTTATTAACACCTTTCACTTGATACCCATATCGTTCAAACAAATTCTGGTGTCACCCCTGGTCCACCTTTATGGCGATATCTCGAAAAGGCGTCCACCTATAGAACTAAGACCCACGCCCTTTTAAAATACTTATTAACACCTTTCATTTGATACCCATATTGTACAAACGCATTCTAGAGTCACCCCTGGTCCACGTTTATGGCGATATCCCGAAAAGGCGTCCACCTATAGAACTAAGGCCCACTCCCTTCTAAAATACTCATTAACACATTTCATTTGATACCTATATCGTACAAACAAATTCTCGAGTCAGGCCTGGTCCACCTTTATGGCGATATCCCTAAATGGCGTCCATCTATAGATCTATGGCCCACTTCCTCTTAAAATACTCTTTAATACCTTCCATTTGATACAAATGTCATACAAACAAATTCCAGGGTTACCCTAGGTTCCTTTTACAACATGGTGATTTCCCTTACTTTGTCTCCACAGCTCTCAACTGAGTATGTAATGTTCGGTTACACCCGAACTTAGCCTTCCTTATTTGTTTTATTGCTGATTGTGTTGGCTCTGATTTTACGAATTATGAATGAAAAATTGTCTACAAAATTGTACATGTCATTTACAATCACTATGTAAATTTAAGCTTTACAAATTTGTATTTAACACAAAATTTTTATAAAATTTGTTTTTTTTTTTCAATCAGAAATTTGTACAAATTTGTCAACTAATCATTTATGAAAATGAACTTTGTAACTGTAAAAAAATCTAAGCTTACAACGTTTTATTATTAAAATTCTATTATGCTTACTCTTACTTTATTCAAAAATATTAATATTTTTTCTTTTCCCTATGTTTGTAAGTATAAAAATCAAGTAAATTCGTTTGAAGTAAATTCTAATCTACATTTTCATGTTATTGTTGAAATTTTTAAATGTGAAATGTATAATGAAGCCATTTAAGTTTTTGCAAAATTTGCATTTTAATTTGTGTTAAGAATCTTTATAAATTAATATTACACACAAATTGTCATCAATATCCTCTGAGAAAACTTGTAGTTTCAACAGGGGTACACCATAGAGGAAGGCGGTTGAGAGGCATTCGTTACACACTGCAATTGAAGAGATTATTGGTGTTTTACGGAGAAATGTTATAAGGAGGACATAAATTAAGTATGTCTGGGTTTGTTTCTGGATAGGTAAGAGTTAAACCTATTACAGTTTAATGATCAAAGTTGAACCAGAGGGAGGTTGCTTTCCACTATTGCGAGTTTAGGATATTTGAATTTAAGAACGGGGTTCACGGGGCAATTCCTGGCAAAGAGGCCCGACCGCTTTTTGTGGATATCACTGAAGGCCTTATTATGCTTTTCTTCTACGGTCGACTGAATTCTTAGGTGCCGTATTTCCTGGGAGACGGAGCCTCTTCAATCAGATGTCTGTTGGGATGTCCAAGGTGTCTAGGTATTCAACGGAAACTGTGTGTTTAGCATTTCATTTCTTTCCGTAATTGAGAGTACTCTCGGCTCAACGTGTAGATGATGTGCTGGGGGCATACGTTGTGAGATGTCTGTAGTTTCTTCCAGTGTGTACCGCTTGAGATTGGGGACTATATTGAGGGCGCGTAACATGCATACGTCATTGTTGTTATTGTTGCAGTGGTGTTGTAGCAGTAAATCATTCTCTCTAATCGGAACGTGCAATTCCTTGTACTCTGTTTATGTAAATTGATGGACTCATGTCAAAATCATACCGCGCGGAAGTTGAAGTGTTAAATCATATTAAAAAAGTACCAAACATCTGATTTCCGGCAGTCACTTTTGCCCGATTCCGCAATACTAATTTAATTTCATTTCGATGCTCTTACAGTAATAGCCCCGTCACATAAGTAATTTTTCATATAGATGCGTTTAACTCAATCAACTCATGAGGCCAAGGCTCTAGCTAAGGGGGCGGCAGCGATGCAGCCAAATACTAGGAAATCTTTGTAGTTAAAAAACAAATCAAAGGAAGGCATCTATTTGGAATATTCCGCGTTTTCGTTTATTGCCGCACAATTACTTTCAACCGTCTGTCACCACATCGTGGTTGGAATCTGCGACACGGGACTCTATCAAACTCATCTAAGATCACCTCTTCCTTTCCTTACCCGTCTCGCTTAGTACGCAAGCCGTTGTCTTCCTAACACTGCTTCGGTGGAAAATACCAACGGACTTGCAGAATAAATAAATGTAGAATCGCTGATCTTCTGATCACGATCCCAGTGGTTTATATATCAGTTAAGATCTCTCCAATTGGCTGCTCCACATTGCTACTATCCATTATGGACGAACTTCTTCGGTTATGTTGAGCAGATGTAGGAGCTTTAAGGATCCTTAAATGCTAACTCATGCTGGATTGGATGTGTCTTGCTGAGCAGCGTTGATGGCGTTGGCTCAAGTAGCAAAACGTCCTCGGGTGTGAACACCAATGTGATATAAAAGAAAGCTAGAAGCCAAGGGGGTATACACAGCGGGGTTTAGTTTGTTCTATTACATCAATGGCACGTGATATATAAAACCAATTGTGTATATACTAAATATATCTGATCAGAAGGTGAAATATCTTTGTATGTGACCTGTTCCAATACCAACCCCGAACAGTAGATTAAAGAAAAGTTCAGCCTTTGGGATGATAGATCCGAAGTGATTCCGGTACATAGAACAAACTGACATGTGAGTCCCAAAATTTATCACAACTGTCCGTAGGAGGTTAAAATGTTGTACGAGGCTCTATAGATCACAAGTTTTTTAACTTAGCGCAATATTCTGCAAGGATGATGGCAAAGGTTGGGCAAAGCGAGCCTTCCAGCTGTGATTAAAGGACCGCTAGCCAAAGGGGTGAACTCAAAGGAAGTGTTGAGTCATATTTCGTTGAGACAACTTCGTTAAACTTAACGCGATAAGCTTCACATCAGACTATGGCAAAATAAGTGAAGTACCTAAAATTTGGTAACACAAACTTAGCTCGAAAAGCTTTAATGTCATCAATGTCTTGCAATCAAAGACTTCATGAAACACACATTATGTAAAAATACTTTTATCCACTATAACAACAAAAATATATAAAAGCTAAATAAAGCAAATACGCATGTTTACATTACGCAATTGCTATTTACATATTTCTTATATTGTGGAAGAGTCCATGTTGTTAGACAAGTCGCTCACTGCCCGAGCAAGACTGAAGCTGCAAACAGAAGCGCAAATGGTAGTAAATTGAGATGAAGATTATATTTACTGACAATTTTACTTCACTGATGACATTATTTAATCATGGACGACACCATCGATTCTCCAGTGAAGTGCTTACTTATATTCTATATTAGGATGGATCTAAACATTTTTAATGTTTTAAAATATTTGCTCACGGTCTAAGGGAATCCGTCCAATGCAAGAGTAAAGTAAGTGTAAGTGTAAGTGTAACACTAACCGTAAAATTTAGAAATGGTATGCTGTAAGAGAGAATACAGAATGAAATTGTAGACGTAATGTATGGGAATGGTAGGAGGAAAGAAAATGAAAGTAAACAAGTAAGGAAGGCTAAGTTCGGGTGTAACCGAACATTACATACTCAGTTGAAAGCTATGGAGACAAAATAAGGGAATATCACCATGTAGGAAAATGAACATATGGTAACCCTGGAATGTGTTTGTATGACATGTGTATCAAATGGAAGGTATTGAGTATTTTAAGAGGGAATGGGCCATAGTTCTATAGGTGGACGCCTTTTCGAGATATCGCCATAAAGGTAGACCAGGGGTGACTATAGAATTTGTTTGTACGATATGGGTATCAAATTAAAGGTATTTATGAGGGTTTTAAAAAGGAGTGGTGGTAGTTGTATATGTGAAGGCGTTTTCGAGATATCGACCAAAATGTGGACCAGGGTGACCCAGACCATCATCTGTCGGGTACCGCTAATTTATTTATATAAGTAATACAACGAAGAGTATTCCTGCCAAAATTCCAAAGGCTTTTGACTTCGCCCTGCAGAACTTTTTCATTTTCTTCTACATAATATAGTAGGCGTCACACCCATTTAACAAAGTTTTTTTCTAAAGTTATATATTGCGTCAATAAACCAATCCAATTACCATGGTTTATCCCTTTTCTTCGAATTTGGTATAGAATTATGGCATTTTTTTCATTTTTCGTAATTTTCGATATCGAAAAAGTGGGCATGGTCATAGTCGGATTTCGGTCATTTTTCACACCAATACAAAGTGAGTTCAGATAATTACGTGAGCTGAGGTTAGTAAAGATATATCGAGTTTTGCTCAAGTTATCGAGTTAACGGCCGAGCGGAAGGACAGACGGTCGACTGTGTATAAAAACTGCGCGTGGCTTCAACCGATTTCGCCCTTTTTCACAGAAAACAGTTATCGTCCTAGAATCCAAGCCCCTATCAAATTTAACAAGGATTGGTAAATTTTTGTTCGACTTATGGCATTAAAAGTATCCTAGACAAATTAAATGAAAAAGGGCGGAGCCACGCCCATTTTGAAATTTTCATTTATTTTTGTATTTTGTTGCACCATATCATTACTGGAGTTGAATGTTGACATAATTTACTTATATACTGTAAAGATATTAACTTTTTTTTTTTTTATTTGACTTTAAACAAATTTTTTTTTTTTTTTGTGGGCGTGGTCGTTCTCCTATTTTGCTAATTTTTACTAAGCAATCATATAGTAATAGGAGTAACGTTCCTGCCAAATTTCATCATGATATCTTCAACGACTGCCAAATTACAGCTTGCAAAACTTCTAAATTACCTTCTTTTAAAAGAGGGCGGTGCCAAGCCCATTGTCCAAAATTTTACTAATTTTCTATTCTGCGTCATATTTCAACTCACCTACCAAGTTTCATCGCTTTATCCGTCTTTGGTAATTTTTCGATTTTTCGAAATTTTCGATATCGAAAAAGTGGGCGTGGTTATAGTCCGATATCGTTCATTTTAAATAGCGATCTGAGATGAGTGCCCAGGAATCTACATACCAAATTTCATCAAGATACCTCAAAATTTACTCAAGTTATTGTGTTAACGGGCGGACGGACGGACGGACATGACTCAATCAAATTTTTTTCCGATCCTGATGATTTCGATATATGGAAGTCTATATCTATCTCGATTCCTTTACACCTGTACAACCAACCGTTATCCAATCAAAGTTAATATACTCTGTGAGCTCTGCTTAACTGAGTATAAAAAAAGGGGGAAAATGAAAAGAGAGATGAGAACCCAAAACGGAAACTGAAACCGAAAAACGTATTATCAATTTATTATCGAAATATGATGGGAACGTTTTGCATTTTTTTTCGACGATTTATGGGTTTATTATCGGGGTGCTATCGAAACAGTTAAGGTGAGTTAACAAATGCAATCGGTGTGGTGCTAACGAGCTTGCCAACCACATCAAAGGTGCTGAGCTCAAAGCCACGAAAGAGCAACATTTCAAAACTTTAGAAAAAAAAATTGTTAAAAAGAGTTTCACTAACGGAGTCGAGGGGTATTCCTGCCATGAAATAGTCTTTGCTTGCAAATGTCGTTCGGAGTCGGCACAAAACCTGTATGGAACCTACAGGTGCCTCCATTTTGTAGGAAAAATTAAAAAGGAGCACGACGCAAACTGGTGTAGAAGCTCGGCTTAAATCCCTTCGGAGCAAAATCACGCCAAATATTAAATTTTTTTACCGAAATGTTATTAGTTTGCTGCAGGTAACAACGTTATCGACGACGTATTGCTACGTAATCAAAAATGTTCCGATAACACTTCAACAAAGATCCCTAATTGATCCCTTAGGAGTCCAAACAAAATTCTTAAGAGATATTTTTGGTAAACACGACTTTATTGCCTTTGTGTTAAAAATGTAATAAATTTGTTATTGATAACAATTTTTATCAAAAATGTATCGACGTACTTTCGAAAAGCTATTGAATTGTTTCCGAAGTGTTTTCAAGTTATGGGATAATCAGCAATTTATCGACGATTTATCGGTTTGTTATCAGTTTGTTGTAGACATAAAAGCAAATAAACTAACTGCAAAACGAGCAGCGAGAGTCGTACCGCAAATGAGAGCAGCTTAAAATTGCTTTGATATTGTAACGAATTTAGTGCAATTCCGCTTATTTGCAACTTTCTGCTAATGTTCGAATCACTAAACTGTGGAATAAATAACTCAACTATTCAATAATGCAAAATGGCCTTTATTTAATAACACTTCTAGTGCTCGACAGATAGCGTGCTTAAATCAAACTGAATGGTCGTGCCTCAGCTGGTACTGCTTTTATACTGTTCGGTTTCCTCGTTGACAGATTTCTAGGCGTTTCTATTTCTAGAATTTGCTACTTGTTTACCAGCTATAAAATTACCAGCTATACCTACAGATGCACGTTAAAGCTTCTCATATGCGGGTGTATATGTGAGTGATACTTCCACCGATGATTGCCTACTTTTGGGAGTATCTCAGATATATGCATGTGGTTGTGCTCTCTTGCTCGCTGCTTGTATGGACATATGTGAAGACATAATGATTGATTTGTTTATGTGCATACAAGTCACTGCTTAGTATCGGCTTAGAGATGATAGTATCCCTTAGCGTTGCTAATATTTGTCACACTGCCCTCCACTTAAGTCTGATCGTCCTGATCAGACAAATATCTCAATCTAAACGCTGCCAGCCTTTCGAAATGAACCACTTTCATTTTGGTTCGTGGTTTGCCAATTGTTTGTATGTGGTACACTACATCGTTGATCTGTTTTACAACTTTGTATGGGCCTTCCCAATTACACTGCAATTTCAGGGACAAATCTCCTTCCTGAAAACCTTCCGAATTAATTGCTTTATCGGATCTGGCTTTCATCTTGTCACTCATAATCTTTATTCGTTGCCTTATAAGATGGTGCATCTCCCTCAGCTCTTCTTCCAAGACACCAGTGGATTTCTTTACATTTCTCTCCACATCGGCATCTATCCCAAACTTCAAATCAGCTGGCAGTCGAAGGTCATGGCCAAAAATTACCTTTGCGGGAGTTTGGCCCTTTGTCTCATGCACTGGCGATCGGTAAGCCATCAAGAATAATGATATGTGTATCCCACTCCTTATGGTACTTGTTTACTACTTTCCTTAAATGCTCCTCCAAGGTTCTATTGAAACGTTCCACCATACCATCGGACTGAGGATGCAATGCAGTTGTCCGCGTTTTTCGAATGCCCAACTTCTTACACATTTCTTGGAACACAGTTGATTCAAAATTCCTGCCTTGGTCAGAATGTAACTCCATTGGTACACCATACCTTGCAACCCAATCGTTTGTAACCACTTTTGCTACTGCTTCCGCTTCTTGGTTTGGGATTGGGTATACCTCTGGCCATTTACTGAAATAATCCATAACCACCAGTATTTATTTGTTTCCGCGGTTGCTAGTAGCAAAGGGACCTGCGACATCCATGGCGATCCTTTCAAATGGTGCAACTACATGGTCTTCGTGACATTGCATCAGCATTTCCATGGGTACTACCTTTTCGATGCTCAATGGAAAAGTCATAGCTTTGTAGTCGCTCGAACCACCGTTCCAATTGTCCTTCCGGATTACGGAACTGCAGGAGACACTTCAACGCTGCGTGATCTGTCCTGACGGGGAATCGCTGGACGTCGAGGTATTTGTGAAAACGTTTAGTGCACTTTACCAATGTCAACAGCACTCTCCGTGTAACGCAATAGTCCCTCACTGGTTTTCCAATCGAACGGCTGTAATATGCAACTACCTTCTCCTGTCCATCGACCATTTGTGATAAGACGCCTCCTATAGCATATCCATCTGTATCTAGAATAAATGTTGCTCCTGGAATCGGATATTCCAGCATTGGGAAAGTGCACAAACGCTCCTTCAATGTTTGGAAAGCCACTTCTTGCTCCTTCTTCCATTCAAAAGCTTTATTTTTTCTTGTAAGCTCATGGAGGCTATGGGCTACGCTGGAAAATTTTGGTACAAATCGGCGGTAACAAGTGCACATCCCAAGGAAACTTCTTAATTCATGCAGATTCTGTGGTCTTGGCCAATCCTTTACTGCCTCTATCTTTTCATTCGCTGTACAGATGCCTTCTGTTGTTACCCTGTGACCCAAATAATTTACTTCCTTTTTAAACAGCGAACACTTTTTGGGACTTAGTTTCAGACCAGCGCCAGCTATTCTCTGGAAAACTTCCTCCAAGTTCTTAAGATGTTCATCAAAGTTCTTGCCCAATACGATGATGTCGTCCAGGTACACCAAGCATGTTTTCCAATGTAGTCCTTTCAGTACCTGGTCCATGAGTCTCTCAAAAGTAGCTGGTGCATTACAAAGTCCAAAAGGCATGACTGTAAATGGGCAAAGACCATCACCGACACTGAAGGCTGTTTTCTCTTTATGTTTCTCCTTCACCTCAACTTGCCAGTAGCCGCTTTTCAAGTCCAGTGTGGAAAACCATTTCGTACCAGAGAGTGAGTCCAGAGTGTCGTCAATTCTCGGCAATGGGTAGCTATCTTTTTCGTGACGTAGTTCAATTTGCGATAGTCCACGCAGAGCCTCATTTTTCCATCCTTCTTCTTCACAAGTACCACCGGTGAGCTCCATGCACTAGCTGACGGTTCGATGACGCCACTGTCTCTCATTTCTTGTATGATTTGCTCACAACTTCCCGCTTCGCCAGTGGAACACTACGTGGAGCTTGACGGATCGGCCTCGCATTTCCAGTGTCAATTTGATGTTTCACAACGTTGGTGCGGTCTGGTTTGGCACCATCCTTGTCAAATATGTTTGCGTACTTTAGGAGCAGTTGCTTTCCTTACTCTGATAATATTGATCTAGCCCCTCCGTCCATGCCCTGATGTCATTTGAAAGATCAGTCTTGCTAGTTGAAACATGTTCCTGGAGCTGTTCTCAGTTAATAACTACTTCTGCCTCTTGGTATCTTCCCAATATAGCTCCTTTTGTCAGTTTGAGCGGTGACTTGAGCTCATTGATTACTCTTACCGGAATACGTCCATCCTGTATTGTCATAGCCAGGGTTTTTCCTACAAGTACGTTCGGTGTTGATCTGTTTGCTGCCTCGACAACCAACAATGTGTTTGTCCCACAATCTCCACCAACCTTTACCCAGATGACTGCTTCTGATTTTGCTGGTATTTGCTGACTTTCTTCCACCAGCACTTGTTTACTGCTGTAGCCTTTCTCGTAGCCGAAATTAAGTGGCACATCCATGTTCTTGTATCACATCGTCTTGCTCTGCATGTCGATCTTGATGCTTTGGTCGATTAAGAAGTCAAGTCCAATTATGATTTCATCGACAATCTCTGCCACTATAAAATTGTGTAGTACCATGACGTTCCCAATTGCTACTTCACATGCTACTTCTCCAATTACCTGGGTGTCCTCTCCCGTGGCTGTACGTAATCCTGCTCCAAACAATGGTCTTATCTTCTTTTTGACTAAATCTGATCGAATTATGGAATGAGATGCACCCGTATCTACAGTTAGTAAACGTTCTTTCCATCCACGTGTCCTCCGACAGTAAGATTGTTTAACCTCCTTCCAATTTGCGAGATAGAGATTATGGGGCTATCAATTGAGGGAGCCAGCTGTGGCCCCTTGCGCCTGCCTCGCTTTAGTTTAGCGATTGAGTGGACTTGGAGATTTGATCATCTTCAGCTCTGCGTTTACGGCCATCCACATTGGTGGAACTATTGGGACCGGTGCTGCAATGTCGTGCAATGTGACCTGGGTTTCCGCACTTGAAACATTTCATAGCTCCGGCATTTTTCTGTTTGGGTCCCTTCAGTGTTTCCAAAATTGTGTCTACCCAATCTGGTCTTTCCACTTCCACACGATGAGCTTTGTATGCTGGTTTACTCAATAGTGAGGCAGTTTTTGGAGTCAATGCATGTGATACCGTTTCTCCAAATGTTGGCTTTGGGTTTGCGTATGTGGCTCGCTTCGTTTCAACGTCCCATATGCCATTTATAAAGCTCTGAATTTTTACCCTTTCGGTATATTCCACGGGTGCGTCGGCATTCGCCAAACGTGCAAGCCTTTCGACATCTGACACAAACTCCTGCAGAGTCTCATTACCTTTTTGGTAGCGGTTTTGCAACTCTATTTGGTATATCTGCTTCCTGTATTCGCTTCCGTATCGCCTCTCTAGAGCGCTCATCAATGTTTCGTAGTTGTTCCGCTCTCCCTCGGGAATAGTCTGTAGGATTTCAGCAGCAGATCCTTTCAGTGCCACGAATAGTGCAGCAACTTTATCTTCAGCACTCCAGTTGTTCACTGCTGCGGTCTTCTCAAACTGAATCTTAAACACATGGAAAGGCACAGAGCCATCAAAAGATGGAGTTTTTACCTTCGTATTGCTTGCTGAAACAACTGGGCGATTTAGTTGCAGCTCCTGTATACGACCTTTTAAAGCATCTACCTCAGCCTCGATTTTGTCCTGTCGGCCACTGAAACCTTCATGAAACTGGGTTAGTTTCTCTTCCGTGCGCGCTTCCAGCTTAGATGATATACGGACTTCCTGCTCCTCAAGTTATGTAGAGATCTGGGATGATATCTGCGCTGAAATTTCTGCCGACATTTCGGATATACGTGCCTCCTGTGATTCCAGTTGAGATGCCATATATGTCTTCTGTTCTTCCAGTTGAGTTTCTATCTTGGATGTAATCTGTGTCGACATTTCTGAAATACGCGTTTCTTGTGCTTCAATGTTCGATGTTACTGTCGACGTTTGTGCAGATATTGCAGCCAATATCACGTTCAAGTCTGTGCTGGTAACTGCCTGCGATGTTTCGTTTTTGTCTTCAATTTTTGTTGTTGTCTCGTCCCCATCAGGGTGAAAGACATCATCGTCCACATTAATTCCTTCCGACTCCATAGCGTCTCGTAGCCGTGCTTGAAGTTTGATCTTATTGCCGGTTATATTCAATCCACGGGCTTCCAACTCCTTTTTCAGTTGCAGTTAATTTACTTAATTCCGCCATGTCCTTGTTGTGCTCTGCAACTCTGGAATTTATTCAACAATTCCTCTTCTGACACCAATTGTAACGAATTTAGTGCAATTCCGCTTATTTGCAACCTTCTGCTAACGTTCGAATCACTAAACTGTTGAATAAATAACTCCAATATTCGATAATGGAAAATGGTCTTTATTAGACTATTTTCACAATAACACTTCTGATCCTCAACAGATAGCGTGCATAAATCAAACTGGTTGGTCGTGCCTCAGCTGGTGCTGCTTTTATACTCTTTGGTTTCCTCGTTGCCATATTTCTAGGCGTTTCTATTTCTAGAATTTACTACTTGTTTACCAGCTATAAAATTACCAGCTATAACTACAGATACGCGTTATAGCTTCTCATATGCGCGTGTATATGTGAGTGATACATCCACCGTTGATTGCCTACTTTTGGGAGTATCTCAGATATATGCATGTGGTTGTGCTCTCTTTCCGCTGCTTGTATGGACATATGTGAAGACATAATGACAGATTTGTGTATGTGCATACAAGTCACTGCTTAATATCGGCTTAGAGATGATAGTATCCTTAGTGTTACTAATATTTGTCACAATATAATAATGATGGTGAAAATCTTCAAGCACGTTGCGTTGAAAACACATAAAGCTTAAGATGTAATCAAAAAGTCGGATAGTGACCTAAATGGAATTAACATGTAAAGAAAACTTTGAAGGAAGTTAAGCGGCGGTTGCACTGAATGAGATGAAGACAATTCGTTATAGAATGAATTGCTTAACATATTATTGCATATTTGGTATAGCATGCTTACCGGGAGGTCGTATTTCGTGGAAGCATTACAGGTAAGAAGCATAAACTCTGGAGAAATAGTGTGCAGGAACGATTATCGATATTCGTTGGTTAGACATGTAAGAAATGTCCTAAAAGCCATAAACGATTATAATAGGGGAAAATAGCGGTCAGTGATGACAAGACAAGTCGCACATCACTTCATATTTCGTTATCTCACCATCAATAAACGAACGCTGGCTACAACAATCCCGGCAGCGTAAGCACAAAATAACCGAAGAGCTACAAACGCGTATGGCGTGAGTGTGAGTATTAATAGCGTTTTCTTTTCTGAAATAAATTGTTGCCTAAGTAAATGGTAAAGCTTTAATAGAGTTACTCCTGTCACAGAAAATGTTCAACATTTATTGTGCATGCAAAGAACATAAATGGCTACCCCGTGTATTAGCTGATTTTCACAAACGCGCTGTCAATGATAATAAGAATTCATTAGCAATTATTTCCTTTATTTCAGTTTTCATCGCTAAAAACGTGTGAAGTTACGAAAATAAATTGGCACGATCAGCTGGTTTAGCAGAGTTGCACTGCCACACCGCCATTTTATGCAGGATAAAAGTGTAACGCTTTTGCGTTGCGTGCCTGCTTTCACAAAAGAACGAAATATCCCGTAAAGGCATTACCTGCTTTTTAGAATAGAACAACATATATTTACAACCCTTGCACGGCGTACAAAAAGCGTAACACTTTTTAAAGAAAAGAAACCGCTATAAATAGAAGGTAAGAGAGACCGATATATCAGAGGAGTATTCGAGAGTATGATACACGAATGAATGATGAAGATTAAGGCACAGTGGTGGTTATAAAAGTAGCGAACGAGAAACATTCTGCTTTGTTTCATTCGAAAGCGTTTTCAGCCTGGCGCACATCCCGGTAACGGGATTAACATTTTAGTCGCCTTTTACAACAGGCATACCACGGGTATTTCTAAGCATACACAACCCGCAGCTTTACTTTTAAAACTCAATATTTTTATACTCAGAGTGTTTTGCACACAGAGTATATTAACTTTGATTGGGTAACGGTTGGTTATACAGGTATAACGGAATCGAGATAGATATAGACTTCCATATATCAAAATCATCAGTATCGAAAAAAAAATTTGATTGAGCCATGTCCGTCCGTCCGTCGGCCCGTTTACACGATAACTTGAGTAAATATTGAGATATCTTCACCAAATTTGGTACGCGAGCTTATCTGGACCAAGAATAGATTGGTATTGAAAATGAGCGAAATCGGATGATAACCACTCCCACTTTTTATATATATAACATTTTGTTGGAAAACACATAAAACCTTATTATTTAGTAAATAATACACCTAGAATGTTGAAATTTGACGTGTGGACTGATATTGAGACTCTTGATAAAAATTAAAAAAAAAAATTTTAATGGGCGTGGCACCGCCCACTTGTGATAAAACCAATTTTACAAATATTATTAATCATAAATCAAAAATCGTTAAACCTATCGAAACAAAATTCGACAGAGAGGTTGCATTTACCATAAGGAATGCTTTGAACAAAAATTAACGAAATCGGTTAAGGACCACGCCCACTTTTATATAAAAGATTTTTAAAAGGGTCATGGATGAATAAAATAAGCTATATCTTTGCAAAAAATAGCTTTATATCAATGGTATTTCATTTCCCAAGTGCATTTATAACAGTAAATAGGAAAAACTTCAAATTTCAAAAAATGGGCGTGGCACCGTCCCTTTTAGGTCTAAGCAATTTTCTATGTTTCGGGAGCCATAACTCGGAGAAAAATTAACGGATCGTAATAAAATTTGGTACACAAATTTTCCCTATAGCAGGAAATATTTCTAGAAAAAATGGGCGAGATCGGTTAAAGACCACGCCCACTTTTATATAAAAGATTTTTAAAAGGGTCGTAGATGAAAATAATAAGCTACATCTTAGCGAAAAATAGCTATCAGTAGAATTATACTTTCTAAATTGAATTATAACATTAAATTGGTAAATACAAAAATTTTTGCAAATGGGTGTGGTACCGCCCCTTTTATGACTAAGCAATTTTCTATGTTTCGGGAGCCATAACTCGGAGAAAAATTAACGGATCGTAATAAAATTTGGTATACAAATTTTCCCTATAGCAGGAAATATTTCTAGAAAAAATGGACGAGATCGATTAAAGACCACGGCAACTTAGCTATAACTTAGCAAAAAATTGTTTTGAATCATGATATTTCACTTATCTAGTCTTATTGTAAGGGGAAATGGGGAGACATTTTTTTTAAACGGGCGGTGCCACGTGTTATGTAGAAAGGTAATTTATCTGAAATAAAATGTACAATTGAAACTCATGCTGAGTATATAATATTCCGTTACACCCGAACTTAGACACCTTTACTTGTTATGTTTAGCTTTTGAAAGCTTTTAAGACGAAGCGGAGCTTTTACCACATGCGCAGTCTGCAAACGTAAAAATGAGGCCATGACTATTTAGAACCCATGCTCTAATCAAATTTTTTAACTGGAATTTTTTATAGAATATTAATCTGCTAAAAACAATATCGAAAAATATATTGAGCCACCCTAGTATTCGTTCATCTATACATTCGTATAAGTAAATACTTTCACTGAACAAGCAGACAATAAACTTTTAAATTCAGAAGAACAACTAAAAGATATAAAAAATGTTTGTACTTGGTCAATTTACTACAATGACAAAAAAGTAATGGAAGCAATATAACCGGTAGAGGAAGAGTTTAGTTTGTTGGGTAAAGGCGATTAAACTGTGCGAGGGGAAAGTTAAGCAAATCTTTGATTCACCAATTTACTTAAGTTTGGGCAAATGTCAACTTAACTAACAAAGTGTGATGATACATAAAATATAATATCAAATCAAATAAAATTTGGGTTAGTTAGAAGTTTTCACCTCTCGTTAGTATGCATTTTAAATTAGTTGAAGCTAAACTTTGTTATACTCAGCTGAGCAGATCTCACAGAGTATATTAATTTTGTATTTAATTTGCGAGCTTTGCTCATATTGCTTTGTACAATGGTTTTTGTAATTGATATTAGAGAAAAATTGTAAGTTTACAAACGGCGATGGTTACTAGGACATGTTTCTGAATTTCACTTCTTCATCAGCTAGCTTTTCGGGAGCTGAGCGTTGAACTCGAATCTCCAACATTCATATCAGTGCAAGCCTTTAGCGGCTAAGCCATATGAATGTCCCGTTGTTCGCTGTACAATTGGTCTCTAAGAGTTGCCTTTTTGTTTATATTCCTTTTGATCACCATGTAGGCACATACACTCTGTATGTAGTTTATTCCTAATGGTGTGGATACGATTTTTAGGCGCGCTTTTGAAAGCTTAGTAACATTTGTTCCGATTTTTACAGTATTTGTTTTTAATACTTCCGCTGTTACTATTATATCAATATGATCATATGTATTTAATTTGCGAGCTTTGCTCATATTGCTTTATACAATGGTTTTTGTAATTGATATTAATTTTGTTCGCATAACGGTACCCCGTAACGGCATAAACTAATCGAGATAGATATAGACTTCTATTTATCAAAATGATCTGGGCGAAAAAAGAAATTCATTTATCCATATCCGTCCGTCCGTCCGTAAACTCGATATCTTGAGGAAATTTTGAGGTATCTTAATGAAATTTGGTATGTAAGTTCCTGAGCACTCATCTCAGATCGCTGTTTAAAATGCACGAAATTGGACTATAACCACGCCCACTTTTTCGATATCGAAAATTTCGAAAAACCGAAAAAGTGCGATAATTCATTACCAAAGATTGTTAAAACGATGAAACTTGGTAGGTGGGTTGATCTTATGACGCAGAATAGAAAATTTATAAAATTTTGGACAGTGCGCGTGGCACCGCCCACTTTTAAAAGAAGGTAATTTAAAAGTTTTGCAAGCTGTAATTTGGCAGTCGTTGAAGATATTAAGATGAAATTTGGCAGGAATGTTACTGCTGTTACTACATGTATGCTAAATAAAAATTAGCAAATTCAGATGACGAACACGCCCACTTTAAAAAAAATTTTTTAAATCAAATTTTAACACAAAATTGAATATATTTACGTATATAAGTAAATTATGTCAAGGTTCAACCCCAGTAATGATATGGTGCAACAGAATACAAAAAGAAAATAAAATTTCACAATGGGCGTGGCTCCGCCCTTTTTCATTTAACTTGTCTAGGATACTTTTAATGCCATAAGTCGAACAAAAATTTACCAATCCTTGCTAAATTTGGTAGGGGCTTGGATTCTAGGACGATAACTGTTTTCTGTGAAAAAGGGCGAAATCGGTTGAAGCCACGCCCAGTTTTTATACACAGTCGACCGTCTGTCCTTCCGCTCGGCCGTTAACACGATAAAAAATAAAAATAAAACTAAACTTGGTTCATGTACTTATCTGAACGCACTTTATCTTGGTATTAGAAATGGTCGAAATCCGACTATGACCACGCCCACTTTTTCGATATCGATATAGGAAAAAATGGATGAAACATTGTGATTGGATTGGTTTTTTGTCGCAAAATATAACTTTAGAAAAAAACTTTGTAAAATAGTTCTGACACCTACCAAATGGAAAGGTTCTGCAGGGCGAAATCAAAACCCCTTGAAATCATGGCAGGAATACTTTTCGTGGTATTACATATATAAATAAATAAGCGGTACCCGACAGATGATGTTCTGAGTCACCCTGGTCAACATTTTGGTCGATATCTCGAAAACGCTTTCAGATATACAACTAAGGGTCACTCCCTTTAAAAACCCTCTTTAATACCTTTAATTTGATACCCATATCGTACAAACACATTATAGAGTCACCCCTGGTTCACCCTTATGGCGATATCTCGAAAAGGCCTACCCCTATAGAACTAAGGCCCACTCCCTTTTATAATACTCTTTAATACCTTTCATTTGATACCCATGTCATACAAATACATACCAGGGTTACCCTATGCTCATTTTCCCACATGGTTATTTTCCCTTATTTGACAAAGGATGAAGGAAAATCTTTCCAAAAAACGTCACCCTTGGTCTATAATTTGGTCGATATTTCCCAAACGTATGTGATATGGCGGCCACCGTGGTGTGATGGTAGCGTGCTCCGCCTATCACACCGTATGCCCTGGGTTCAACTCCCGGGCAAAGCAACATCAAAATTTTAGAAATAAGATTTTTCAATTAGAAGAAAATTTTTCTAAGCGGGGTCGCCCCTCGGCAGTGTCTGGCAAGCGCTCCGATTGTATTTCTGCCATGAAAAGCTCTCAGTGAAAACTCATCTGTCTTGCAGATGCCGTTCGGAGTCGGCATAAAACATGTAGGTCCCGTCCGGCCAATTTGTAGGGAAAAATCAAGAGGAGCACGACGCAAATTGGAAGAGAAGCTCGGCCTTAGATCTCTTCGGAGGTTATCGCGCCTTACATTTATTTTATTTATTTATGTGATATGGAATTAAAAACCACTTATGAACCATCTACGAAACCCTACGAAACCAACGGAGCTAAGCTCTCAGCTGAGTATGGAATGTTCGGTTACACCCGAACTTAGCCTTGGTTGGTTCATTGGGACCCTTAAATGTGACCATCCAATATGACACGGAATACTTTCTATCGTAAATATGCTTTCAGCACTTTCTATATCCAGCTCTTCATTTCATGAGATAGCCCTTAAGGTATGCATATATACCATGTTCCGGTATTCACCATATCCCGCTTGTTTTGGGTGTTGAATTTTATAATTGTGAAAGCATTGTTCCAGATAATGCTACTCTTAGTTTCTCATTTAGGCGTGCGAACTTTGCTAATATTTCCCGAGAAGTTTCTATAATTGATTGGGAAGCTATTTTTTCTGGAAGTGATCCCTCACGCTGTTTCAATGCCTTTAAAGGCCTCATCAATGAGATTTGTAGTAACAATATTCCGCGGAAAATTAAAAAGTGTTACAAAATTCTTTGGTATACTACGGGGCTCAAGCGGCTAAAGAATTTGAGGAATTGATTTTTTTAAAAATTCAAGACTACAAAGTCTTGTGTGTTTAAAATCAAGTACATTCGCTACAACAGGAAATTTAAAGCGTTAAGTAAGAGGCTGCGTATTAATTTCACCCGAAACTTCGAATCTTGTATCAAAGATAACCCTAAAGCTTTTTGGAATTATGTAAAATCCAAGAAAGCTACCTCGAGTATTCCTTCGTCAGTTTTTTGTAGTGGGTTTCATACCTCTTCACCTATGGAGTCGGCTAACCTTTTTGCAAACTTTTTTCACTCCAATTTTGTTACTCAGCCAGTTAGTGTTCCTGAGTCCTCCTCAATGGTAGACTCTCCCATCAACTTCGGGGCTCTTACTCTTTCTCTAGATGATATTGTTGATGGAATCCGGAACCTCAAGTCGTCTTCCCAGACAGATATTGACGGCTTATCGTCGTATCTCTTTAAAAATTGTCTGATTCTAGCCACCCCGCTTCTTTTAATCTTCAACAAATCTCTCGAGTGTGGTGAGTTCATTGATGCTTGGAAGATAACCTTCATATACCCCATTTTTAAAAGTGGTTATAAAAACAATGTTGCCAACTATAGACCAATTGCGAAATTATCTACTATCTCTAAACTTTTTGAGTATGTTGTAAAACAAAAAATTAGTTTTGCTGTCAAGCAATTAATTAGTGATAGTCAACATGGCTTCATGCCTGGTAGATCCACGGTTACAAACTTAGCAATTTTTTCTGAATTTTGCCTTGCAGCCTTCAACAACCGTCTTCAAGTCGAATCTTTTATACGGATTTCTCCAAAGGGTTTGATAAAGTCAGTCATCAAATCTTGATATCCAAACTAGCCAGATTGGGCTTTCACTCTATATATTTGTCTTGGATTAAGTCCTACCTTCATTCACGCAAATGTGTAGTTGTTGTTGACAACCCTCAGAAGTACCCCAAGGCAGCATTTTGGGGCCACTGCTTTTTGTAATTTTTATTAATGACATTTCAGCCTGCTTTCAGCATTCCCATTTTTTGCTGTATGCGGATGATCTGAAGGTGTTTACAACTGTTTCTACTCGTTCTGATTCAGAAAATATTCAGTCTGATCTGAACAACGTTGCTGATTGGTGCCGTAATAATAATCTGCCTTTAAATATTGATAAGTGCTTTCACGTAACCTTCTCTAAGTCTCGTGGCACAATTCCCACTTCATATTATATTGACGGCTCTCGTCTGTCCACACGTACTGAGATTTCTGACTTAGGCGTAGTTTTGGACTCGCAGTTTTCGTTTATCACTCACATAACCTCGATAATTGCTAAATCCTACTCGGTTTTGGCTTTTATTCGGCGATTTAGCTCTGACTTAACAGATCCTTATACTCTTAAGTTGCTGTTTACGTCTCTCGTACGCTCTAAGTTGGAATATGATTGCTTTATCTGGAGGCCTTATCATGACTGCCATATCAAAAGGCTCGAGCGAGTCCGAAAAGTCTTTTTATGGTTTGGCCTGCGGTCTCTGAGCTTTTCTGAGCCGATTCCCTCTTATAATGCCAGATGTGCATTCATTAGCCTTCAATCACTTCAAAGTAGGAGGACCATTCTTTCTCTTACTTTTGTCTATAATATTATTAATGCTGTGTTTTATTCATCACGTTCACTCGAGAGTATTTGTCTCCATATACCCCCTAGATCACTTCGAAATTGGGATATGTTTTATATTGATTGCGCCCGGACCCTCTATGCCTCTAACGCTCCCATTTTTAGAGCACTGAGGGAGTTCAATACTATCTCAAATTCTTGGGCCATTGACTTTTCTTTGTCAAAGACCACCTTCAAATCTTTGTTGAGTGTAATAATTTTTTGATTGTATTGCTAAGGTCTGTATTTTTTAATTACAAACTCAAGTAGTCTGTAAGAACATTAGACTATTTTTGAAATTAAATTAAATAAATAAATAAATATATAAATAATTTGCGCATTCGTGCCTCAACATTGAGCATAGGCGACTAAGCGCCAATTAATGAGGGTTGTAAACCAACATACATTCCGTCACCCTTAATTTAGGTTAATTACAACGTCGCGGTCGCCTCTTGGCTATTTATATCCAAGACACCTTATTCATATGAAATGGGTATCATGGCCTTGTGACCGCATTTTTCAGCTCTGCCATCAACAGTACACTGACGCCTGGTATTAAATCGTTTTTTATTAACACTGTGTCTGTTGCATGCAAATATTAAGGCAGAATATCCAGCGTAGGAGCCAGTACTAACCCGAGTCCTCGCAGACTCGCTACGAGCGGTTAACTCTTAGAGCCCCTCTCTTATCTCCAACACTCCTATTTCTCTGGCTGCGCTACTGTTATGTGCTTCGTCGCCTCACTGCTCAATTTCTGCCATCTTCTATTAAACTGTAGCTCAGTTACTTCCGCCGCGATATTCCGCATTGCTATTATAAAAATCGGTTGCTCAGCTGAAGCCGTCTTGGTACCCCCGTTGCTACTACAATGCTTGGTCGCCCGCTACCATACATCCTCCCCCCCCCCCCCAACTTTCTTTTCGCTATTTCTATATAGTTGCGATGGCCATCAACTACTCCCTCTGTTTCATACTGACAAACCAGTTCACTTTGCTCTCTCGCTCCGCACTCTCTTTGTATAAAAGGCTGTTGTCCTCTTAAAATCCTCAACCCATGAGTGTGTCTTTTCCACCTTAGCACGTAACTATTGCATTTTTATTCAGTGGGAGTTTGTGGGTCCTCTACCCTGAATTGACTGCGTGCTACCTCAGACTTCGACAAAAACCACGTCAGAGTGGTCAAACAAATCCCTCCCGCTGTAGTCGTGATCGAAAGGCTCCATAGAGTTTTGAATTCAAATTCAAAACAAAACTGTCTATATTTGTAACAACACTCATATTTCGCTTCCGGAGTGTTTTTGCGATTCCAACAACAAGTGCCACATGGTTGCTTTTCATACGATATTTTATGCCTTGGTGTAGAATTTCAGATAAAAACTCTCAGCCCGTCTTTTTATTGGTTGCTATCTTAGTCTCAAAGACGCTTAAGCTACTCTCTAAAATCTCTTTGGAATAGCTGCTTGTATATGAATACAACCTCCTAAGCCAATTGCTCCAGCAATCTATGTGGAAAAAGAAAATTGGATTGCCATCAACTGGGATCTGTTGGAAGTATTAATCACAAATGTTTACCAATACTAGCAATATAATAAGTGAGGAAGAAGTGAATGAAACTTAAGTCAACAATATTAATAAAAGGAATGAAACCACAAGAGGCAACTTCTGCCTGAATGTGTAATTATATAAATAGTTTGTAGCAAACATAAAATCTGCTTCTCTACGGCTTCTCACAGGAGCAAGGCAATCAAAAGTAACGAGCTGAACAACAATACTTCATGAGCTGCTTAAACCAGGGACCGTTATTATTATGAGTCATTCGCTTCGAATTTTCTGTCCGACAAAAGTAGAAGAGCAGCAACTTTGATTTAGTTTTATGTAGGCACTAAACGAAACGAGTTGACGTCGCATTGTTCAATCAAATACTCGTATTTTGTGTAACAAACCAATATTCTCCTATTTTGAGACCTTTCTTTCGAAATGACATTACTTTAAAGTTGCTCTGCTAGCTAAAGAGACAGATTCGATGCGAACTCTATTGGTTCTTCATGTTTTCTTGTTGGGCCAAATTTATACTTAACTGTTTGCTTCACGAACGATAAATGAGAAGGCAAAGTTAAATTTTACTTTTTCTCTCAGTTCATTAACAACAAACAAAAAAAGAAACAAAAACAATTGAAAAATTTAATAAGTGCCCACATTCTAGATATTCTAGATATTTATTGTAAATGAATTGTTTTTAAAAATAAAATTATCAGTCTCCCTAAAGATGACGAAAAATCGTCAAAACGCGTAAAATGGACAAAGCAAAAACGATTAATTACTTTTTCCTCTGTATTTATCGTCTACTAATTTTACCGATCCCTGTCTTAAACAAATGTAATAACCTCAAGACAATATACATACCAACAGAGCACAAAAAACCAAAACAAAAGAAAATTTATTGAACAAAAAAGATTTGCGCACAAGGAAACCGCAGGACGAAAGGTGAACGCCTAATTCCCATAACACGCACTAATACATACAAACAAGGATTTATTGAACTGATTTTTTCGTTTGCTAACTTACCAGTATAGCAAAATCCAACTAAAAGGAAAATTGATAAAGTGAAAAATTGAAAGCATTGAAATGGGCAGTAAGAGTAAGAGTGATTATGTATAAAAATGCAAATGATAGCTGTAGGTGCCTTAATGGGACCATCTATTGTGACTGTGAACTCTAATAAGTACCATTTTTAAATGGTAAATCAATCTTTTGCAGTAAGATATTTTTGAAAGCGATTCTTACGGTATTTTAGAGTGGACGCACCAACTTTAATAACTTGCTTCTGCTTGTACTGGCATTGGCTACCACAAAAATGACATCGACATCGGAAACGCGAGAATGCATAAATGCTTGAATTGTTAATGAAATTTCATAGATAAATAGTAAATTCTTGGGAGTTCAGAAATAATCTAAGTGCTCAAAATATGGCATTGAAAGGTAAAACTAATTTTTTTTGTGCCGAAATAAGCTTTTTTTTTTCAAAAAAAAAATTATCTATGTATTCGAAAACGTTACTAATTTTGTTTTTTTTTTTTTTTGTTAATAACCGGTGAGTACAGTTTTGATTAATAAATGCAAACATTTTTTTACGCAATTTGTAATTTAAAAAATATTTTGTTAAAATTTTATTTTATTTTTACAATGGTATAAAAAAGAAGGTAGTTCCACTCAAAAAATTTTGACGTATTTGGGGACTTTTGAAGTTTCATGTTTGTTGTTTTGCTAGAAGCGTTGCCATACCGTTACTGTTTAAGGCGAAATTGTGGTTTTTCGGGATGGGCATTTCTTTCAGGTTAAAAACGCAGGTTAAAAACATGCTTTAGTACGACCTCTGTGTATACATATCGATTGAGACATCAGTAAAACCTGCAATTTTATTGAAAAATATTGGATGATAACTACATTGGTTAATGACTCATATGGCAGCTTGACCCTAAGCAGAAAAAAATACAGGAGAACCCCGGTTGTTTTAGCATGACCCTCCAAAGCCTGCAGTGTGTGGTAGGTATTTAGTTTATTACGTTTGTCGTACTCCACATCCATGCCAATGCTATAAGGGCACAGAATATGTATCGGCGGGGCTTGCCCCAAGGTGACCCCTGTTACAAAGGGCATAAGAAAGCTCACATCTAGTAGCTAACCGACAGAACTACAGGGAAATGTTCTCTAAAAAATGGCTTAAGCATTCCTTCCTCCAGCGCTATACTTGAATAATGCGATATATAAAAAAGTAAAAATGTGGACTTGTAGCCAATTTATCAACATTTAAATTCATAAAAATTTCATTTAAGTATGCTAAACTCGTTAGAAAACGCGGTGTTGGTTTATAAAGACGTTCTTTGGTCAAGCAATTGACAAACGTGAATGTTTTGTCAAAATGTTCTGAGCAAACCTACGGACCCTACGGCGGTATTCCCTTGGCTGCTTTGCATACTTCGATCCACATTTCTTCCACCACAGCAGTTTCCGGGAGCTCGAAAAACTTCTTTAAAATAACTATGAAAGGAATTGAGTTATATTCGTCAATATGAAATCCATCAAAATTAGAAAAATTCATAACATTTTTTAATGTGGTAGCCTAGGCTCGCATTACGTGTTACGATCAGTGACTGAAACCCATTTTAACTCAAGCGATAACTATGTAACTGTCAAACAGTTTCTAAAGTTATAATATGTTATGAATCTAACGAGTACCATTTGTCGTTAGTTCGCATATGCCTTTAATTCGATCCACCATTTCAGAGCTATTGCAATTTAAACAAGTAAGGATGGGACTGTCTTCGGCTGTGCCGAAGGCTTCATACCTTTCATGAATTGGGTTGAACAATAATCCTATCCCGTTCGTAATCTCCAAATAATCGGATGTATAAGATAAGAAATATATAGTGAACAGATGTACATACCTAAACGATTTTTAAGATAAATACAAAATAAAAAATGGCAAAATACCCCCTTATCTGAACGATCGGTTGTATGGGATATATATTATATATAGCTCCGATAGACATGATTTTTACAGGAAATCTTCTATGATATATTAGAATATATATCACCAAGTTTCACGTTTTTATATTGGAAGCTAAGAGAGAAATGGCCAAAAATCTGAACGATCGGTTGTATGGGATATATATGTTATAGTGGTCCGATCCTACCGGATCCGACAAATGTCTAATATAATACAAAAATAAATCCTTGTGCCAAATTTAATTGAGATATCTCAAAATTTGAGGGACTAGTTTGCGTTCAAACAGACAGACGGACGGACGGACGGACAGACGGACATGGCTATATCAACTCAGTTCGTCGCGCTGATCCATTCGGTATACTTAATGGTGAGTCTATCTTCTATATTTCTCAACGTTAGAAACATCAGACCAAAAAAAATATACCATTTCATGTTCATGAAAGGTATAATGTATTTAAAGTTTGTCGGTTAGCAGACCATATAAAATTTAAGCGTAAACGTATATAGACGTGAAAAAAACACAACTATTGTCCCCGTAAAAGTGAAGTGGCTAACGTCACATTAAATGGAACTAACTCCATTTTTGTATCATGATTTTTACCATAGTTTATAATCAAAATTATTTCACAAGAAATGCTTTTTGACAAGTGGCGCACCTTAAACCTTGGAAGTAAAGTTTTTACTTCAAAATTTCACAAACACAGGAAGAATTTGAAACATGATGTTAAAAATAAACAGTTTTTCTTGGAATATGCCGTTATTCTTAGCTGCGAGCATTAGACGCAATTTTCTTTTTTGTTATAAATTCCGAAAAATATTAAGAATATAAAAACTAGAACTATTCTGTTCTTGCAAAAACAATTTATATAAAGTTAAGAAATCGCAAATTTTGGAAAATAAAAAAAAATGCATGCAATATAGTCTTTTATTTCTTTGAGAATTCGGAGTACTTCTAAGAGCTAAATACTTTCTCGAAAAAAAAAGAAAATTATGCTAAGAATTCGAAAATGTTATTAAAATTTTTTCTACGTTAAACCACTTTTTATACTCAGCTGAGCAGAGCTCACAGAGCATATTACTTTTGTTTGCATAACGGTACCCCGTAACGGCATAAACTAATCGAAATAGACATAGACTTCTATATATCAAAATGATCTGGGTGAAAAAAGAAATTCATTTAGCCATGTCCGTCCGTCCGTCTGTCTGTCCATAAACACGATAAATTGAGTAAATTTTGAGGTATCTTAATGAAATTTGGTATGTAAGTTCCTGGGCACTCATCTCAGATCGCTATTTAAAATTAAAGAAATCGGACTATTTCGATGTCGAAAATTTCGAAATACCGAAAACGTGCGATAATTAATCACCAAAGACGGATAAAATGATGAAACTTGGTAGACGGGTTGACCTTATGACGCAGAATAGAAAATTAGTAAAATTTTGGATAATGGACGTGGCATCGCCCACTTTTAAAAGAAGGTAATTTAAAAGTTTTGCAAGCTGTAATTTGGCAGCTGATTATGTAATGTGCGGTTACACACGAACTTAGCCTTCCTTACTTGTTTTCATAAAATATTGTGTTTCATTTAAAAATAAATAAGTGTGTAGTACATTTTTTGGTAAATGAAAAAAATTTTCTTAATTCTAAAATTTATAATATAAGAGAAAATGTATGTTTACAAGAATTTATTTTCTTCTAACAAAAAATAGATATAGAAATTGAATACTTCTCAAAGTGAATTAAATATTTTCAAAATACTCGATGTCCTCAATAGATTTTATTCCAGAAACTTATAAATATACTAAAATTTCAAATATGTATAAAACAAAAAAACAATTTTTGTTTTTGCAATAAACAACTTTCGTCTTCAACAAACTAGTTCCCCTAAAGTTAAAAGTCTTTCTGAGAAGCTCGAAAAAACTACAAACTCAACAAAATTTTTAAAAATTAAAAAAAAAAAATTATGAAAATTTTATTAAAAACAGTTAATGACTCCCAAAGTAGCAATAAATTTCGTTTTTTTGGTTTTCACTTTAGCCTTGAAAAAGCTTTTCTTCTCCAAAAACTCGGACAGCTGGAAATTACTAGCTCTAAATTAGGCCTTTTTGATTAGCATGAAAAAATGTATAAATATAATTTTCTTCTTAAAAAAAAGTACTCCTAAAGTTGTGGATTTTTTTTGGAATATCGAAAAAAATTTTAAAAAATTATTTAAAAATCGTAAATATCAATAAAAAATTTTTTTAAGAAAAAAATTTACCGAGGCAAATTGATAACTCCCAAAGTAACATTTTTTCGCAATAAATCATTTTGTTTTTTTTTTTGGTTCGCTTCATGCTAAAAAACCACTTATTTCTCCAAAAACTCGATGCGCGCAAAATTACTTACTCTTACTTACTTACTTAATTGCCCCTTAACCGTCTAAACGGTTATGGCCGTCCAACAAGGCGCGCCAGTCGCTCCTTCGCTCCGCCAACCGGCGCCAATTGTTCACACTAAGGGAGTTTAAATCCTTTTCCACCTGGTCCTTCCAACGGAGTGGGGGCCGCCCTCTACCTCTGCTTCCATAGGCGGGTTCCGATTGAAACACTTTCTTGGCGGGAGCATCATCTTTCATTCGTATAACATGGCCTAGGGTGGTTGGCCAGAAAAATCTGTAAATTCTATTTTCTTCTTTAAAAAAAAATGTTATTTCAAAAGTTAATGCGTTTTTTGAGAAGTTGGAAAAAATCTATAAACTCCGAAAATTAAAAAACTAAATAAAATTCTTAAAAGAATTGATAAAAAAAATCGTGAATATTAAAAAAATGTTAAGAAAACAATTTACCTGGAAAAATTAGGTTTTTGTTCAACTTAATCTAAAAAACAACTTTTTTTCCAAAAACTCGAATAGCGGAAAGCGACGAACTTCAAAATATTTCTGGATGAGCAGAAAAAATCTATAAATCCAGAATGATAATTAAACATTTTTTTTGTTGCATTAAAAATGTTCTTTTTTAGTAAAAAAAAAATAACTACGCAAAATGGAGAATTCCCTAACTTAATTAAACATATTCATTCAATTTTTTTAGAAGTTCGAAAAAATGGCTTTAAAAATGAAACCAATTATTTTTTTTAACTATTTTTTCTAAAAAAAAAATAATTTCCGAAAACCATTAATTCCAAAGGAAAGATTTGTATTTTATCTAACCTAAAACTCGAATATCTTATTGCAAAAACAATATTTTTTTCTTCCAAAAATTGTTTTTCTTAAAATATTAACGACGAAACTTAGAAACTACCAAAACTAAGTTTAATATCTACAATAAGGTTAATTTTGCAAAAAATCAAACATTCTTAGTCATAAAAAAATAAGAGGTTCATATTTAATATTTTATTTATTTCATTTTAATATTTTAATCAATATGTCATTTTGAAAAGCCTTAGAAAACTTTTTTATTTTTTATGAATGAGTGGCTAAATAAAAAAAATCATTAAAAAAATTTCAAAAGTTAAAAATATTTTTTTCTTTGAAAAGAAGAGCTCGTTAGAAATGTAAAGTAAAATATTCGAAGTAAGTTTTTTGTAAGTTCTAGAAAAATTTAAGAATACTTAAAATGGTTTCAAGAATATGATGTCCTTCTTCGTGCGGGAAATTGATACACAAATTTCTGATATTGTTTTTTGTGTCTATCTTCATTTAACTTCATTTTGGATAATACACAGAAATATATACACACACAGGAAATAGTTATTAAATTGTTGTTTTTTTTTTACAAAATTATTATATTATTTCATTTTATTTTTTTTTTTACTAAATATATTTAACTAGCAGACCCGGCAGACGTTGTTCTGCCCTAAGTTTGGTCTATCTACATACATTTTAATAAGCTTTTGTCCGTCTAACTCTGCCCTCGCCCCTCTACACCTTCTTTGTATTCACTCCTTCCTCCATATTTTTCGCTTCATCTATCTCCATCTTCGTCTCATTCTATCTCTTTCTCAGTCTCCTTCTCTCTTTTCTCTCCTGTCAAGTTTTTCTCATTCTTCTTCATATCTTATTACCAGTCCTAGAGGGTGGTATGTATTTTGTTCCAGTCCCACTCCGAGTCTCAGTCTCAGAATCAGTCCCAGTCCTAGCCCTAATCCCAGTCCCAGTCCGTTTCTCGACTACTTCCCGGAAAAAAGCATCGTAAATACTAATATAGGCAAATATATATACCAAATTTCAGGCAAATCGAGTAGAACGTATGTAAATAGGTATGTGGGTATTATTAATTCATATCTTAATTTCAGAATATGTATCACAACGAAAATTACATGAAAGCTCTCAGCAACAGCTTTCATTTGATATCCATAATACACACACATTCTAGGGGTATCCGGGTTCACGTTTTCGCCTATATATCGAGACCCTAGTCGCCCAGCGGTGTAAAACTTACTCTGTACTAAAGCACACATCAACAGCTTCAATTTGATACCCATAATTTAAAAACACATTCTAGGTGTATCCGGGTCCACGTTTGGGTCTATATCTCGAGACCCTAGTCACCAATAAGTATGAAAACTACCCTGTAGTAAAGCACTCATCAACAGCTTTCATTTGATATCCATAGTGTATAAACACATTCTAGGGGTGCCCTGGTCCACGTTTTGGCCTATATCTTGAGACCCTAGTCACCAAAAGATATGAAAACTACCCTGCACTAAAGCACTCATCAACAGCTTTCATTTGATGTCCATATTGTATGAACACATTCTAGGGGTGCCCTGCTCCACGTCTTGGCCTATATCTCGAGAACCCAGTCACCCAGGGGTACGAAAAATACCCAGTATCGAAGTACTCATAAACAGCTTCCATTTGATACCCATATTGTACAAACACATCCCAGCATTGCTCAGGTCCATGTTTTCATCTCAAGACCCTATCCAGAACGGGATAAAAAGTATCCTCTGTCCGTTCCCTGGTTCTAAGCTACCTCTCCACCAATATCTAGCCAAATCGGTTCATCCGTTCTTGAGTTATGCGTAGTGTAACTAACACCACTTTCTTTTATATATATAGATAAGTTACTTTTTGGAAATTCGAAAAAAAATTTAGTTCAAAAGAAATCGTTAAAAGTGAAATAATGTTTTCCAATAAAAACTTTGATCCCTCTTTTATTTTGATTTTCTATTTTTTTACCACTTTAAGCTTGAGTACAAACAAAGTTAAGAGATTTTCAAATTACTTAGCCAGAGTTGCAATTGCAAGTCTTCACGTTTCCCTACACATTTTTTTGCATCATTGCATGCTTCATAAATAATATCCATTCCACTGCTCGCCCAGGAACAATGTGTTTCCGGCATAATCCAGGCAGAGCGCATCTAACCTGAGCACATCATACAAAGACAAATATCTGCAAACTTTTGGTACTTTCACACACACACACACACAAACATGTATACCCAAGCATTTATAAAATCCTATCGTGGATACATTCATAAATATATTTGTGAGCCATGCCATGTCAATGATTAAATTGCAAATTTTCATCTTAGGCATTTTGGCTGCGGCCATAGCTGAAGCCTGACCTAATGGGGAAGAGTGTTTCGATATCCCGGTACCACTTGGCCAAGCAACAGGACTAGGGTTTTGTGATGTTTGGAAAAAAAAGTTTTCCGCTGATAAAAGCTGTTTTCTGAGTAAAATCTAGAAATATACAATACTGGCAATGAATGTGCTGCGGAACGTGTAATCCGGATGATTATGAGGTCTTAAGGTCTTTACGGCCATGCTCGGATAGGAAAGGAATAAGCTTTCTGAGCAAGACAAACGAAAATCAGTAAGTATCCTTATGGGCATCATTACAGGTCACCGTGCTTTTGCACTATTTATTATTATTATTAGGCCTCGATGTACTGCGACCTTTATTTAGATATATTTTGCTTGATTTTTCAGCCAATTACTATATGTGAAGGCTTTTTATGTACCTAAATACCTCATCAGGCTTTTGATTTCATGTCACAAGAGTCACGCTATCGGGATGAAGAAGTCTCTGCCTTGCCAGATCAACCTATTCGCAAAGAATGTCAGCCGGTGTTTTATTCTCTAGCTCACAAATGCGATAGATTTGCGCATCGAATAGATGTAACTGATATCGTAGACTAGTAGTTCTTAGTAAAAGTTTGAAGGTAATATCTGCTTAGATTAATGAGTTTGGTAGATACTGTCGTTGAGATACTGTCATTGCCCTAGACAGTCAATCTAGTGTAGTCTGTACTGCTTTGCTTCCAAGATTCTTATGGTTTCCCTAATGTTTGTCTTTCTTAGTGGACAGAAGGGCTCTGGACCCTAGAATGCTGCTGTAGCACCCTTCATTATCTCCATGTCCCTGATGCCCGAGAACCCTTCTTAACGAAGCCTGTTCTTTGGCTCATATCATCCCGGACTCCAATGCATTAGTCTACTAGCTTAGAAATAGTAAGGCACGCAAGGCTGTCAGAATGAGAATACTCTTCGTGGATAAGCCTCTCCGTAGACATTCACCGCAAACTTATATTGCATGGATTTCTGCGTGAAAAATAACGAAGTATCGGCCAATGGTTTCGATAACTTAAAGCTCGGCATATAGATACGAACTCCCGTTTTTCGTCAACAAATTTTGTTCCATCAGTGAACCAGACCGCTAAGTCAGGGTTATTTTATGGATTTCCTATCTCCCAAAGAGTTATGTCCACAATGGACACCTCAAAATTCAGTATGGTGTTTTCTATGAATTTTCTTAATATTGTAACGAATTTTGGGAAATTCCGCTTATTTGAATTCTACTGCTAACGTTCGCGCTAAACTGTTGAATAAATCACTCCAATATTCTGTATTGTAAAATGGTCTTTATTAGACTACTTTAGAAGTAGTACAACTATACTTCACAATTATACTTCACTTCGCAACTGATAGCGTGTTTAAATCAAACTGATTACTGATTGTTCAGCTTACGCTGCTTTTATACTCTCCGTTTCGTTCGCATATTTCTCCAAAGGTCTAAACGTTTCACCTTCTAGAATTGTTGTACCTCCTGCTTGGTAAACAGCTATATACATGGATATCTGTAGTCCACGCCTCTCCCATAGCCATATGTGTGTGTATGTGTAACTACTTCGGCTGATGACCACATGTATGTGTGTGAGATATCTTTTCGTTGGCTTGTATGTATGTGTGTAAATGATTACTGATGTATTCATGTACACAAATGTGGCTGCTTCATATTTTTGTTGTTGCGTGATTATTCACTAACAGCCTAGTGATGTCAACATTCGCCACTATATCTTATAATAGGACATAGTCATATTTCCGATCTTTAACTTAGAAATATTTTGAAGGCTTAGTGCGGCAAATTTTCTCTCTTTGTATATTAAAATAGAGAAGGGAGGTTTACCCACGAAGGCACTAAGTACATCAGCATGTACGTTCTCATCGCATGTTTTGCCATAGGGTCGATTGCAGGAGTTGACCATTCCATGGGAGGGTTCTGGTCAATGGAAAACCTACTTCGACGAGAGCGTCAGATGAAGAGGGAGAGAATTCGTATGATCACTGTATCTGTCAATGCCTACGAAATGGGTGCATGGTTTTTGACAGTCTGAAGGAGGTAAGAAAAATTGATCTTTCGCTGCTACTTAAGTTCATATGGGTAAACAAGTGGTTTATTAAAGACTTACTAGTAAGGTTCTGGTTGGACCAGCACCCAGCACTCACCGATGCATTAACAAAAAACATAATGTCTACGAGTGGAAGTGTGGGAAGTTCCCATGCACTTTGACCACAATGCTGGACTTAAAATCAGAGCAACAGAAGGCTCTTAAAATTGTGAAATAGCGAATGAGACAATTACAAATTGGTTAAAAGGTGGGCGGCGGTTTCATAACTGGCACATTTTTTTTTAGTTTACAACACACGAGTGACGTAAGCAAGTATGTTGGAGTAGCCATTTAGTCATCTCCACCCGCAAACCAAAAGCATTTGACGTGGAATTGCCCCCTATATGAACCATTGGAAGCTTTAAAGCGAACAAAGGAATTATGTGTATGTAGGTAAAACTTGGGCATATTTGAGTTACAGCTAATATCAAAAACGTACGACATTTTGTGTAAGTAACTGACCCACAAACAAAAAAAAACAGCTAATAATGTCTACCCCATAGCATAAAGGGTTGAACATAATATTGTTCATATGTATATTACATATATGATATTGCTAGATTTTTTTCTTTTCATGCTTTTGTTGTTATTTTTCATTCCTAATATACGACGTAAAATTTAAAACGTATTTAGTTACGAAAGCGAAACCAAATTATAGCTTGGGGCTTTATTGGTTAAACAGAATAGTTAATGGTTGAGGAACCACAAACTGACCATTTTTCCCCAAAATTTATAATATGGGTCAATATATGCACTTCCAAACATACGTACATGGGTACAAGCCTGCGTTGCGGAATAAAGGCTTTTTTCTTTACCATTAAAATACCGTTTTCAGTCGAGTCTTAAAATGAGATTGCATAGCCTTTGGGACTTTTGGTATTTCATATAAAAAGGGACAACATTGATGAATATTCTTATCCTTCATAATTATGTTGGTATTGGAATGATTTATTTATCTGCAAATAAGTTTTTCAAATCTACTCACACTTATATTGCATCTGCTCAGACCCAGGTGAGCCATAATTTCACTCCAACTTAACTTGTCAACGCTGCTTATATTCCAATTTATCAGAAATGTTAAGTTTTGTTCCATGCAATAGCCATAAGCATTGATGCGCAACCACAATGAACCGAATATGCTGTGAATTTCAATGAATAGGACTTTATATTCAAGCTACAAGGAAAATTATGAGACCATAATTTCCAGTACTTAACGTTAGGTGGTAGCGGCTTACAAGGGAGATTGTCAAACTTACACTATTGAAGAGTTTCGTCCATTCTGAATGCCCTCGGTGAGTGCCGCTTATGGCATATGCGTCCAAATAGGCACTTCGCCGATTTGCCATATTTAGGGCGATTTCACTACAAAATTTTGTTCGTAGACAAACGAATTTCGGAATTATTCCATCGTTCCTATATACAAAAATGTATCACCACTATTTAAAAGACAACAAAGAAATAAATCATTAACCACTTCCTTACGTCTCACAGACTGTCGAAAAATTATGCATACAGAAATCTCTTCCGTCTTGTCTTTAGTCGTGCAGATCGTCTCAAAGTCATGAATCTTTTTCGTCCGCATTATGACATCTGCTTCAGGGGTAACTTGTTGGTATATCATATCGTCGAAGCATCAGCCCCATCGGTAAGCACAGTAACTGCAAAATTGTTAAAGTTTAGAAGAAGGCTTCTTTTCTTTCAAATCGTGATCCGTGACAGCGAGACCTTACAGTCGTCGCCGTTGGTACACTGCAAGCCCGTTAACCTAATAGTTGTTCTCGATATTCTTCAGGAGATTACCCAGTAGTGGTTGCACGGAGCTGTCTACTTCTTTTATATACATTTCAGCTTTTATTGTCCATCTCAAAAGCAAATTCATTACCAGCCAAGGAGACAATGGATGTCTGCGCACCTCAGAACCTACTTACAATATCCGACTTGATAAGTTAAGTGATAAGTGACAATGATTTTGAGACTGTGGTATTCCGGGGAAACTCAGCTACCCTCTCTATGGCATATACCTCCGCCAGGAAAACACTGCAACAGTCAGTAATTTGCTACGACTGCTTGATATATATACACTTGTAAGATCATAAATGCAACCATGTCAACTAATTAATAGAATAAGCAAAAATACATCACTGTAAAGGAAGAAAAGAGGAGATGGTGGACTTCCGGTTCATTATTGAATTGACGACTGAAGAATAAAGTATTAAGATAATTAATCCGGACGTTTCTGCTGTTTTATTAACCATCGAAGGTAAAAATTACATCTCAGGTGTGTTAATGAACCTCGCGCACTATTATAAACAACTATTTTGTTAAATGGATGCTCGAGAAGGCATTATTAAAGTTTTAACTGAAAATAATGTGGATTTTCCTCCTACTGCCAACATTATACAATTACGCAGATTACTGCAAAATATAGTTGGCGTGGGAGATAATAGCTCCGCAAATACGATGAATACCACTCCGAACACAGATATATTGGAGAATATTCCGGACGAAATGATTGAGATAAACGCTGCCGTTTCTATTGAGTCCTCTGCCGCCACTGCCGTCACCGCCGTTCATACTGCCGCCACTACCGTTCCAACTGCCTTTACTACCGACGTTTTGGTTGAATTCAATTCAACACCTGCTGTTTACGATGTTTTTGCTGCCGCCCCATCAAACTCTGCCCCAATTGACGCAAGAGCCACGACCATAGGTGTGGATGACGAACTGGTGGCGCTACGAAAACGTATGGAAATGTTAAAATTAATGAAAGAAATCGACGAGCTAAGAGCTAGTACTGGGGTACAACAGCAACGTAGACTGGATTTTGCCGATATAGAGCATGCTATGCCCAAGTTCAGTGGTGATGATATATCAGTGACGGTGGGACATTTTCTTCAAGATTTCGAAGAAGTAATGGAGTCTTCAAGAGTAGACGAACGATTTAAATTGCTGGCTTTTCGTTGCTGCCTGGTGGGAACAGCCAAAGTTTTCCTTACCACCACCAAAGCGTTAAGCTATGCCGAGTTCAAAAAGGCCCTTACGACGGAATTTGACGTGCCGATACAGAGGAACGAAGTTTATAAGATGTTGGCAAGACGCAAGTGGGACAAAAAGAGCGAGTCATTACATTGCTACGTTCTATTGATGCAGGCAATAGGAAAACAGGCAAACAATGCGAAACAGAAATCATCGATTTCATAATAGACGGCATAGACACTGTAGTGCCAAATGCACATCTACTGTTACCGGCCAAAACACTTGATGAGTTGAAGGTATTATTGAGCCGTTTTCAAAGAAAATATTTCACAGTAGAACCAGACTAATATTTGTTAGAAGTTAAGTTATACTGTATCGAGGTCGATTACAGTGTCAGATTGGCCGAGCGGTAACTGAACAAATAGCGAATTGTATTAGATTAAGAAATGTATGACAGTAAAAATAGAAATTAAGATAATGTATCGAGGTCGATACAGTTTCAGGCTGGCCGAGTTGTAAGATCATAAATGCAACCATGTCAACTAATTAATAGAATAAGGAAAAATACATCACTGTAAAGGAAAAGGGAAGATGGTGGACTTCCGGTTTATTATTGGATTGACGACTGAAGAATAAAGTATTAAGATAATTAATCCGGACGTTTCTGCTGTTTTATTAACCATCGAAGGTAGAAATTACACACTGAAAGAAATGGTGCTAGTAAAATCAACAAATCGGTTCTGTTATTCTTGACTTAACGGAGATTTGGTCAAATTGATCGAATTATGGTTAATTCTACCGAGTTCTTTGTCAAACGGACAAATTAGTTTAGTCATTTCAACAGAAGAGAAATTTTCGCTCTTAAGTTAACAAAATTCTGTAAAATTGACAGATTCCTGGTAAATCAAACTTATTTTTCTGTTAACACATTTGATCTTACAGGTCATTTCAACGGCGATCAACTGTCAATACATGAGCAAATTTCAAAGAGAATTTTACGCTCACTGCACTCTCTACTTTGTACTTATGACGATGGTGCCACTTGTTTAAAAAAAAAATACCAAAATGAGAAAACCACCAAATCGGCAAAACACACAAAATGGGAAAACAACAAAAAACTAGTTTTTCAGTTATCAATACAAAACGAAAAACCCTTTTTTGAATTTACTGTGCAAAAGATTATGAGATACCGGGACACCTATCTATCGGGTACAATTTTGCAACTTCTCCTCCAAGCCAAATGCAGAATTGCGCCCTCTTGTTGCAAAAGTTCTGTTTTAACGAACAGGATTTTTCTAAAGTTAGTAACATTTTGTTCAAGTTTTTACGAATGTTCACTCACGCGAACGACTAATAAGATAATAAAAAACAGCCTTTTTTAATGTAAAGTTATGCAATAATAACGTTTATTATTCGATTCAAAGTTGAGTATTCAAAATAACTACAATCAAAGTTATGGTTTAAAGAGGATTACAATTAAAGTAGGTTGGTACAGCGAATAATTATAGCAACGACGGCTGCTTTGGTCGACGGCTGATTACGACTGACTGTCCGCTCGCTATTGGTTTTTTCTCCGAGCTACTTTACTCAGGCTGCGCGCTCTTTATTCGCCTTGAGTGCTTTACGTTTGCGCTGCCATATGTGTTGGTATATGCGTGCTGTCACAGTGCCTCCTCACCCGACTTACATTCGGCCATCCTGATTAGTCATCTGCCTCAGATGACAAAAGCTCTTCGTTGTTGACTGTATACTTCCTAAGTTTCAACTCGTGGACGTATTACAGGGCCCCTCTACATCTGCCGCCTTTCTAACGTTGAACCGGCCATTTCGTTTAACTTGTGTGATTTCGTACGGGCCGAGATATTCGCTAGCCAGCTTTTTTCCAGCTACAAACTGCGTGCGTCGTATTGCTACCTAATCGCCGATCTTGTACCCGTATTCCTTCTTTCGTTTGTTGTCAAACTGCTTTTTGTATTGATTCTAAGCGCGCTCGATTTCGTGCCTCTCCTCTTGCCGCAAATTGTGCCGCCCTTCGTCGTATGCATCATATAGCTCCTGCTCGAGTAAAAGTTGTATCTGATCACGGTATGTGTGGTTCATTTTGACACCAAACATAAGTTCAAACGGCGGCCGCTTTGTAGACGCATGAGTATGTGAATTAATAGCTTGCTGTACTTTTGGAACTAACTTGAACCATTTTGCAGGTTCTTCTGCCGAGAGCTTTGCAATAATCGACATAACCGTTCGATTCACTCTTTCGATCTGTCAGTTTCCACGTGGGATCCCGGTAGTGCTCCAGATGTGATCAATAATCCCCTCCTTTACGTGCTCGGAAAACATATGTGCCGTGAACGCGGCACCTCTATCGGTAACTATGCGTGCGGGGTTTCCAAAAACCGCTGACCATGACTCCAGCTTCTGAACCGCTTCTTCGCAACCTGTGCTCTTTGTGGGGTACAGCCACACAAATTTGGTAAACGCGTCGACGATTGCCAAGATATATTTATACTGCTTTGAGGTAGCGTCCATTGGTCCCAGATGGTCAATATGCAACGTATGCAATGGTTGATCACCTTTATCAATTACGTGCAGATAACCCTCTTTTTTACCCAACTTCTTATAAATGATACATTTCACACAATTGTTGATTACCTGCGTAACTTCTTGTTCCAGGTGTGGTATCCAATAATTTTTTTGTATAGCATGCATAGTTTTTTGCACCGCAAAGTGACCAACATTATTAGCATCGACAATAATTTCTTTTTCCATCTGCTTTGGAACCACCAAAAGATCGTTACCCTCAATATTTTTATATAACAGCCCACCTTTTATTTTAAAAGCTCCGTATGGTCGGCTATCAAGTAGATCTGCGATTGCTTTAGTCATTGCATCCTCTTGCTGTGCTTTTTAAATACGAGCTGCCAACTCCGACGCTACTATCATAACCTGCTGTGGGTATCGACTGAGGCAATCAACGTGCTTTAACCTTTCGCCTGCTCGGTGTTCTACACTAAAGTCGAAGTCTTGCAAATAAACCACCCACGAAGCAACTTCTCGGGGTACATCCTTTTTATTTAACGTTTGTTTGAACGCCGCGCAATCAGTCACCAGCTTAAAATGAATGCCAACAGGTAGTGACGAAACTTTTTAAAAGCGAGGTATACCGCCTTCGCTTCCAAAACATAAATTTGCTGTCGCGCCTCTGCCCCCGTCGACTTTTTGCTCCAGAAGTACACTGGGTATAGCTGGCCGCTATACCATTGCAATAGTGTTGCACCGAAACCATCCTTCGACGCATCTGTATGTACCTCAGTCTTTGCATTTCTGTTGTACAACCTTAGTACTGGCTCTTTAGTCAAACAATTTTTCAGCGTTTGTACAGCTTCGACTTCAGCTGGACCGATAGCAAACACAGAGTCTTTACGTAGTAGATTTGTTAATGGTCTGGCGATGTGTGAGTATCCCTTAATGAACTTTCGAAAAAATCCCGTTAGGCCTAAAAACGACTGCACGGCCTTAACATTTTTTGGGATTGCAAACTTGTTAACCACATCCGTTTTCTCTTTGCCTGGCCACACGCATCCATCTTTAACAAAGTGGCCCAGGAAACTTACAGACGCCTGCATAAAATGGCATTTTGGCCATTTGATTTTCAAACCGTGTTCTGCTGCCGTTGCAAAAACCAGCTTTGTCTTACGACGACAATCATCAGCTGTTTCTGCATGAATGATAATATCGTCCATATATAAATCTAATACGTTATTATTTATTAGATTCTGGAAGACGTAGTTAACGAAACGTATAAAAACGGCGGGAGAGTTGCAGAAGCCAAACGGAGCCCTATTAAGTTCGTAAAGCCCCCTTGTTGTTGTGAAAGCGGTGTATTTTTTGCTACTCTCTTCAATGGGGACGAAAAACCCATTTCCCAAATCCAAAACTGTAAAAAATTTCGACTTCTGCAACTTTTCGAGTACGTCCTCAATTATAGGGACCGGAAAACAATCTTTTAGTACAGACGAGTTAAGTTTTCGAAAATCCACACAAATGCGGCACGTACCGTCCTTTTTCTTCACGATAACCATGCGGCTGGCGAAGTTGGACGTCGACTGTCTTATGATTCCAGATCTAAGCCATTCATCAATTTGCTTGTTGACTGCTTCAACTTCGTGGAATGGTATGCGACTTGGAGAATGCCTGAACGGGACAACGTTACCATCCGGAATGATCTTCAATACAACTGGACATTCCTCAACATAATCGACTGGCTTGTAGTTGGTAATCAAGGAGCGAATTTCGGCTTCGTACTGCGGAGGAACATCAACATGAGAATTTTTGTCGGTTACATTATAAATACTTATATGATTAAGATCCTCATAAGTTTCCCCCACGTTTAGCGGAGAAAACTTATATCCATCTGCCGCCGCCGCCAAGTTGAACTTCGAAATAAAATCGTAACCCAGTAGCGCATCATACATAACGTCTTTGTCGGATACTACAATGAATTTTTGCTGCGTCAGTAAGTCGTCAACACCAACTTCAGCAACGAAACACTCAATTGGTTTTGTAGATTTAGTACCGAGGTCGCGAAGCTGTTGCATATATGTTTGCAGCACACCTCCACCAACTTTGTCGAATGTACTTTTTTTCATAATAGTTATATCTGCGCCCGTGTCTACTAACCCGCTTACTTCGACGTTGTTAATCTTTATGTTTTTGCAGCGTTTCGAATTATGGACCAGGTTTACAGCAGCAGCTACAGTTGGGCAGTATTTCGACATATGCCCACTTTTATTGCAACGAAAACACTTTGTTTCTGCTTGGCAATTTTTCCGCATATGATCCGTAGCGCCATAGTTAAAGCAATGTGTTTTCTTTTCGCTTGCATTGTGTGAACGCTTCTCGTTTACGTGTACTTGCCCTTTATGCTCTTTGTTGCTTTTTTCCCGCAAAACTATTTTCTCGTAAACTTCGTATTGATCTTGCAATTCCTTATATGACTTACAGCTGCAAAGGTTGTATTTAAATTCGTCTTTTAATTGCAGCCCACCAACTATATAACGAATCACCGACTGCGTGTCTATATTACTACGTGTAGCCAATTTCTTCATATGCAGCACATATTCGTGGAAACTTTCATTCTTCTGCTTTTTCCGTTCTCGTAGCTCTGCGTGAACATCAGCACTACACATCTTTGACTTGTCAAATTCGTCTTCCAACATTGTGCGCATTGCACCGTATTCGTAAACAGCTACCGATTCCAGAAAAAGTTTCGCAGTTTTCGTCATTTTCGCCCTTGCTTGCACGTACTTCTGTACATTGTTCAAACCGCAGGCAGCTGCGTTTAATTCAAAGTTAGTAAACCAGTGTTTCACTAGCATATTTCCTCCATCAAATTCGGGTATAATTTTGCCAAACTTTCTGCCGTAATTTTGGTTTCGGCCTGCTTTGTTTCGTCTGCTTGGATTTTCAATGTAAGCAATTGCACCAGCTGTTGTAGCAATTCATTATTCCTGCATTCCACTGTTTTGTTTTGTTCTGCCATTGCCGCTGCTTCTTTTACTGCTTTCTGCTGCTCTGCTTTGGCCATGACTTTCTTGGAAGCTGCCTGAGCGTATTCTCTCCACCTCGCTGCCTGCTTTGTTGAGCGTGTGTTGTAACGCCGTCTCACTTCCTCTACCTGCTTTGTCTGCTTTTTGACTTTGGTGGTGTTTTTTGAATCGCCTGCGCTTTGGCGACTAGCACGAGTCATATGCGTTGAACGGAATTTTTTTTGACCGTTCAACAACCCCTTTTTTTTGCGACTGAACTGCAACTGTAGAAGTCCTGTTTTGCCAACTTCACTTTATTGCACTATTTGCCTATTGTTCTTCAAATCGGCTGCAACTTACATAAGCTTGATTCAATTTGTATTAAGGTTCGGCAGGTTGAGTGTTATCGATGTTGATGGTCCTTTGCCGTATGCAGATCCGCTACGTTCCGGTAACAAGCACTAGCCCGATAATCTCAGGAACGATTTGGTATGACCACATGAAATCTTCTAGGCCATACCGCCCTCCCACCCCTTACGTCCATGAGGAATTTAGGCTCGCCAGAGCCTCGGCTGTTAAAGAAACGGGATTCGCCACGGGTAAGTAAGGTTGATAATTTGGTTGGAGAAGCTATCTATTGCGCTGCCAACCCCTTGAAAGGGTTGCGCTAAACAACCCTTTAATCAATTTGGTATTTTAGTCGCCTCTTACGACTGAAGCATCCCTTGTCCATTTCGTTCCGCTTCTCCGTGAATCTTCATTCGGTGAGCCAGCACTCTCCGCTTATTCTTCGGCATTGTATTGGTAAGGTCCCTTATATCCTCAGCCGGCTAGGTGCCGGTAAAGCTCCTTTCAAATAGAGCCCAATATACCCCTGCATATAATCCAATATGAGTGACCCACATAACTCCTAGGATGACGGAAAGCTTCCGCTGCCCTTCTTTGTAAAGTACCAGAATATGTGCAAGCACTTAAACCGCTCGTACCAGCGACGAAGTAATCACAAATTAAACGGGACCTGGCCCTTCAATTGATGAATCAGTTTCTAAAATAAACAGCTATCTCCACGATCTTTCTAGTTTCTTCACCTCGCGCAACCTGGCATTATCACCGACAAAATCCACGGCCACTCTGTTTACAACGTGGAGGGAATCCTCAAGTCGCTTGCCGGCAGCACATAGGGAAAAGATAAAGAAACGTTGCCAACGGCCACTCATGAGTTACGCGTCATCAGTTTGGTCGCCTGGTCTTAAAAACAGATACTGTCAAAATGCTGCAATAAGAGCTGTCATGGGATGTCCCCTTATGACCCCTGAACACCAAATACATAAATAGTGAGGCCAAAGAGCTCAACATTAATAATGAGCACAACGAAATGCTGAACAAGAAGTTTTTGCTTGATCTAGCCCCACCTCCACGGGGGTTGAGGGAACAGCTCCATGAGCTTTATGATGAGATCCGACACCTGCCAAGACAGCCGTTTGATCCAAACCAGCATAAACAGCCCCTAAGCCAAATCCTCACAGAATCGGTAAACGCTTTTGCCAGGACGCGCCCGGTGAACCCTGTTATTAATATGCAATATCCTACTCTTGCAGAAGAAGACAGCACACTACCAAGGGAGACACGAGTCACAACTTCGTTCTGGATACTGTAACAGGTTAAACTCTTACTTGTACAGAATTAACCCCGACATACGTAATATATGTCCTGCACGCTATGTGTCCCCACATGACACGAACCATCTTTTCAATTGTAATGTGAAACCTACGCCTCTAACACCAATCTCCCTATGGTTCGCCCCTGTTGAAACTGCCAGTTTCCTCGGTCTCCCGTTAGAGGATTTTGATGACAATTTGTGAGTGGTCGTGCCCATTGAATGGGGCGAAGCATTTTTAACACAACAACAACAAAGAAGTAATCACAAGAGGTGATAAGAGTGATTCTCTAATATACTTGGTAAATTATCTGTTCCAACGCGATTTTAAAGTATTCTCTCAATAAACTCTCAAATTGTCTCAACCCGCTATTGATTTCAGAGGTTATTCCCCTTTCTCGGTATCTTGGTTGTAGTTTATATGTTGGATAAACATTGTCTCAATTTTCGCTCGCATACCTTTCCGGTAGTCCCATGTCTAAGAATAACTACCATCAAAATATTTTAGAACATTTTTGTAAGATGGGTCGCCCTCTGGCAGTGGTTTGGCAAGGACTTCGAGTTTATTAATCTTCATTCGGCGCAAGGTTAGTGTTTTGTTGGTAAGACACGGCTAGAAACAGATCGTAATGAGACGACCAAAGGGAAGTTTGTCGAGGAAGAAGGGAAGCTTGCCGAGCTGAGCAAGCCTTTTTCTAAAGTATTTCGATGTTGCTTTAATCGGGACTAGAACGGTGAACCTTCGGTCCTAGCGGAGTACGTTACCATCACGTCTTTGCTGGATATCAAAAAGGCGATTTTTTGTGCACAGTGTAAACACAAAAAGCACACAAATTTTACCAAAATATTTCGTCGATTAAGCGACATCAGTAAAGTTTAACACTTAACTCTCAACAACCATCTTTATTTAATATGTATAGGGATCTGTGTGAGTGTGTGTGAATGTGAAGAAAGCCCGTCTGACGTTTCAATTGCTTCATTGGCACCAATGTCAACAGCGACATCACTACCATCATCATCAGTATCCGTGGCTAAAATCAGCAGCAGTTTGATGATGATACCCGAATCACCTCCAATAGTCGCAATCTTTTCTCAGTGGTTTGCAAGAAGCTGAAAATGTGTCAAATACTCACGTTAATAAACCGCTTTTACTACAAATGTCACATAGGTTCGATTCCGATGTGTCGAAACTTCTCATTCATTTAAACTTCCGATTGTAATTTTAATTCCGGCAATTACTCAATAACTCAATGCGTTCAGTAGAAGGGTTGAACCGGAGTGTGTGTTTCATCAACCCTTACCACTGTTTAAAGAAACTTTTAACTAAGTTAGCTTGAATTTCCCCCCTGGCCTCACCCAAGCCCATCTATAACTTCAAAAAAGCGCATCATGCTGCAGAAAAGTTTCACATAAACATTGAGGGCAAGGAGAAGGCTCGCCGGACTTGCAAACGCCGCTGAGGCATCATCCCCTCATATCTATGAAATGAAACATGCTGGCAGAATAACATATGGAATTGCGTCGAGGAGAAGCATGTCAAGCACTAACATCGCCAGAAACTGTAGGAAAAATAAAAGGTTGATGACCTAGCGCGGCGTGGATGTTATAAAAGGCAATAACAGCTACCAAAATCTTCACCCATCCTGAAATGGAAGCCTAATGATAAACCGATGGCGAAATCAAAACCGTAGCCGAGTCTGACCTAACCGAAATTGAAGCCATAGACACATCCGAAATCGAAACAGAAACCGATACCGTTATTGAATCACAAGCAAGCAACGAGACCAAAACCGATGCTGAGACCTAATACCGATAATGAAAAATAAGGCGATACCGATTCTGAATCCGAAAACGAGTTCAAATCAAAGCAAACAACGAAATCAAGTCCGAAAATGACATCGAAGCCGAAACTGAAAGTAAAACCTTGGCCATATCCGAAATCATGCATCATATGGCGTGCACTTTGAATGCCACGAAAAGTTCATACGCAACCAATGTCAAATGCAGTGATAACTGCTTCAGGATTGATGTTGTTGAAAATTTCAAATACCTAGGTATTACAATCGATAATCGTTTAAATTGGTCTGAACATATTCAGAAACGAATAGCGGTTCCTTTTCTGAAATAAATTGTTGCCTAAGTAAATGGTAAAGCCCCCTCACTAGGGTAGGCGCCTTGTCGTTGGTGTGAGGGCTTAGTCGAACTCCATAGCGCCCGACTATAAGGCGAAGCTGTTTAGGACTGACATCTACGCCGTTTCGCCTCATAGGAGGGCGGCAGGATGTCGGTGACCAAGAACTGCCAACTCCCTAATCCAGGGTGTTATGCGGACCGTGCCTATTGGACGATTTGCAGCCAAGGGATAAATTCGGCTGTATTCGAACGGAGCCTTCCCGATACCGAGCCACCTCGGGAAGTATTTATGGCCTTACCACAGTAAGGGGCGCTGCTATGGCGGACAGTTCTTTCCCCGTATATAATACTGGACCGCTGAGCCCGCCTTGTCGGGCAGGTGGTCGTACGACCAAGATGAACGACTCATTACCTGATTGTAATAAGGACGATGAAAAGAGGAGGACTGAGTCGCGATTCAAGACCGACAAATACGACTTAAGCGATGCGTCGGACTCGGGGAGTGAGAGTAGTGCTGATTCAATGAACTCCGGGTTGGAGAAGCACACAAATGAAAACGGAGTAGAAGAGTGGAGAAGGGTACGGAGCAGAGGAAGTAAAAGAGCTCTTTCGCAGTACCGTGCAGCACTAAGAATTGTACAACGCTTGGGAGCAGTGGTCGACCCAACAGAAGTGGAGATCGAGCGCTTGGAATGGTCCCATGAGGCGGTAGAAGTAGGTCGAAGGCAGTTCAAAAGGTTTGCTGTGAGAAACCCTCGGTTCTGCAACCGGTACGAGGAGGAAGAAGCGTCGAATTGCAGAATGAAGACGCAATGTTCGGCGCAAGGCGACAAGCCTGCTTTCAAGAGGCAGAAAGGACCCATTCCTAGAACCGCGAGGCAGGACAGTCGCATAGACAAGACAAGTAGGCCCAAAGCTGTAAGACAGATGGGCCCCAACAGCGAGGTAGCAACTACCTCGAAAGCTGCGAGTCAGAGGGAAGTTCCAACTACGGAAGTAGGAGATAAGCCAAAGGGGGATAACGCTAAGACTCCGGCTTTCTCGGACAAATGACTACTGAAAGGTGGATATCTGTGGAAAGGGAGCTTATTAGCTTAATGCTTAAGGTGCTGCGGGAACAACCAAGTAAGCCCCTTCCAACCTTTGGTTCGGGGGGATGGTATAATGGTGTGAAGATGATAGCGTGCGACAACATCGCGAACTTGCGGTGGCTGGAAGAAGTGGTTCCAAACCTCCAAAGGCAAGGCACGTACGCGCGGTTTGATGTGGTGGATAAAGCGCAAATCCCCACGGTACCAAAAGTTAAGGTATGGATACCATGCGTGATGAAGTCGAAGGATACACTGCGACTTCTGCAGTATCAGAATCCGAACATACCGACTCAGGATTGGAAGGTACTTACTGTATCTCGGCCTACCGAGGATGGTCAGTTCTACATCTTCCAAATAAACAAGCAGGCGGAGGATATTTTGTGCACGCAGCTTGGCAAAATATCCTTTGGCACTGGCAACACAGTAAAGTGGCGTAGAGCTAACTCCTCCTAACCCTTGAGGAGGGTACGTTTGACGTGGCGCTGATCCAGGAGCCGTGGCTCTCATCGGGAGGAAAGGTTTCTGGACTTAGCGCGAGCGGGTTTTGCGTTTACTACGCGCAAACGGAAGGACGGGTGCGAGCTGTAGTAATGGTAAGAAAACAGGTGCATTCATATATGCTGCGTAATTACACCACTGAGGACCTAGTAGCGGTGGCCGTTGAGCAAAAGAATAAGCAGGCATTTAACCTGGCGGCCTGCTACATGGCCGTGCTGCGGAGGTTCCACATTTGGAGTGCAAAGGGCTGTTGGTCATAGGCGCAGATGCAAATGCGCACCACAATGCGTGGGAAGGAGCAGATACGAACGAGAGAGGCGAATCTCTATTTTGTTACATTCTGCAAACCAATTTGCAGATAGCCAACAGGGGAATTTTCCCTACATACATTGGTCCAACATCCAGCAATGTTCTGGATATTGCATTGAGCCCCGAGCGTGATATATCAAGGTATGATTGGATGGTTCTTGATAGACCATCCTTTTCCGACCATGCGTATATCAGCTTCAACATCCCCCTAAAGAGGGTAGAGAAGGGAGGAACCTTTAGAAACCCTAGGTCAACGAACTGGACTAAATTCCAGAAACATGTAGAAACAAAACTGGGACAACCCAAAGAGGTTGCCAATGTGGAGGAACTGGATGAGTCGAATGAATTCCTAACAAGGACGCTTATGACTGGGTATAACAAAGCTTGCCCTCTACGAAGATTCAGAGGAAAAGCAAAGGCGCCATGGTGGAGGAATGAGCTGAGTCTTCTAAGAAGACAGGTAAATGAAATGTTTAAGCTCGCAAAGACCGCGAAAGCGAAGCGTGTGAAATTACCAGGGCGAAGAGAAACTCATTGAAAAGTTTCTGTATGGACATAGAGTGCTCCAGCGAAACAGGACGGTTGAAAAAAGGCCTAACAAGGGGAAATATACTCCAGGGACTAATAAAGAAAGAGAACAGGGAATGGTCACGTAATAGTGAGGAATCCCTTGAGGTGCTTCTCGACACACATTTGCCATCGGGAGACGGTATAGAAAAGCCAGCAGACATCACTCACACTTCGATCACGGAGCTAGTAGTGCCGGGCTTGGTGACCGATACCAAGATAGAATGGGCAGAGAAAACGTTTTCTAAGTTTAAATCGCCGGGCCCAGGCGGTATATTCCCGGCCATGCTACAAGTTTCAAGTATGGCGGTCGTGGAATGGCTTAAAATAATACTCGATGGGTGCATAAGGCTGAATCATGTACCGCACTCTTGGAGAACTACTCGTGTAGCTTTCCTACCGATCTTCTCCGGTCATGTGTATCCCAAAGACTCAAGACCCATTAGCTTAACATCATTTCTGATCAAAACCTTTGAGAGGCTGATAGATGTGTACATAAAATTCAACGTGGATGAAAAGCTGCTCTCCACAATACAGCATGCGTACACCAAAGGCAAGTCGGTAGACACCGCATTGCATAGGGTGGTAATAAGCATAGAGAAATCCCTGGAATATAGGAGTATGATCTAGGAGTCTTCTTGGACATTGCGGGGGCTTTCAATAATGTTTCAAAATGGGCGATTATGGATGGTGTTAATTACATTAAAGTACATCCTGCCTTAATCTCGCATAGCACAGCATCTAAATGCGTGTTAGAGTGTAAGCAGCCTCTGGAGAGAATCGGGACAGGGAGAAGCATACATCTATATTGGGTCCCAGGGCATATGGGAATAGATGGAAATGAAAAAGCGGACGAACTAGCTAAAAGGGGCGCATCCCTTGAAGCTTGCTCCGTAGACGTCCCAATTAGACTGGGCGAGATTAAGCGAAGGTGAGAGGTGCACATGGTGGACCAAGCGGGAAAGGCGTGGTTTCAAGCGCGGGGCTGTAAAACGTCGAAAATTATGTATAGGTCTTACAACCTTAGACTAACAAAGTTGCTTCTATCATTAAAAAGAGAGGACTGTAGACTCATGACGGGTATTCTGACTGGACACTGCCTTCTAGCGTCACATGCCTTTAAATTAGGCTTGGTCAGTGATAGCAGATGTAGGAAGTGCGGGTTGGAGGAGGAAACGATCGAGCACGTTCTGTGCTCGTACCCTGCACTTGCCAGGCTAAGATTCCAGCTATTAGGAGTGATACAGCTGTCAGATCTAGAAGCAGAAAGTGGCTTAAGTCCTAGGTAGCTTCTAGTTTTTGCTAAGAGGACGGAGTTATTTTATAACATAGGTCCTGGTTTTGATAGGGTTTTTCAGTTTGGTCGTTAAAACAAACTTCTGGTAACTAGACCGGCCAGTTCAACCTAACCTAAATGGTAAAGCCTTAATAGAGTTACTCCTACCCCAGAAAATTTTCAACATTTATAGTGCATGCAAACAACATAAATGGCTACCCCGTGTAATAGCTGATTTTCACAAACGCGCTGTCAATGGTAATAAAAATTCATTAGCAATTATTTCCTTCATTTCAAGTTTCTTCGCTAGAAATTCGTAAAGTTACGAAAATAAATTGTCACGATCAGCTGATTTTGCAGAGTTGCACTGCCACACCGCCATTTTATGCAGGGTAAAAGTGCAACGCTTTTGCGTTGCGAGCAGGTAACAATTTTCACAAAAGAACGAAATAACCCGTAAAGGCGTTACGTGCTTTTTAGAATAGAACAAAATATATTTACAACCCTTGCGAGGCGTACAAAAGCGTAACACTTTTGCCAGAAAAGAAAACGCTATAAAGCATTACTTTCTGTACACTACCCGTCATTTCTATCGTCTCAAAAAGTGTTGCACTATGTCCATTCTAAAAGGGTGGCGTCTCGGCTAGTAAGTTGTCACCCGTTGTAACACTCCAAAAGGGAATTTTAAGACGTTTATGTGGCGCAAACTACAGGTCTCACGCTATGATATCTTTTAGGAGACTAGATATACTACCATGTCGTCATCTATATTTATTTAAAGTCCTAAATGCTTTCTTTTTTAGGTCGGGGTACTTAGAAAGTTATTCTTCTGAAGTCTACAACCTTAGGAGTAAACTGCTTCCATCGCTACAAATCCCGCATGCTAGGACATCTCACTTCGGAAGCTTCTATACATACACGTCGTGCAAAATGTTCAACTCTCTCTCTCTGCTTCTATACAGGTCATAAGAAATCTTAACCTATTTCAAAAGAAAATAAAAATGTATCTGGTTAGTTTTAGCTACTACGATCTAGAAGCCTTGCTGAGGAAGTTGTTGTAAACCATATCAAATTCCTGTATCTATATCCATTGCTTCTCTATATAACCCTGGAATGTGTTCGTATGACATTTGTATCAAATGGAGCTTATTAAAGAGTATTTTAAGAGGGAGTTGGCCATAGTTCTATAGGTGGACGCCATTTAGTGATATAGCCATAAAGGTGGACCAGGTTGACTCTAGAATTTGTTTGTACGATATGGGTATCAAATGAAAGGTGTTAATGAGTATTTTAAAAGGGAGTGGGCCCTAGTTCTATAGGTGGACGCCTTTTCGAGATATCGCCATAAACGTGGACCAGGGGTGACTCTAGAATTTGTTTGTACGATATGGGTATCAAAAGAAAGGTGTTAATGAGGGTTTTAAACGGGAGTGGTGGTAGTTGTATATGTGAAGGCGTTTTCGAGATATCGACCAAAATGTAGACCATGGTGACCCAGACCATCATTTGTCGGGTACCGCTAATTTATTTATATATGTAATACGACGAACAGTATTCCTGCCAAGATTCCAAGGGCTTTTGATTTCGCCCTACAAAACTTTTTCATTTTCTCCTACTTAATATGGTAGGTGTCACACCCATTTTACAAAGTTTTTTTCTAAAGTTATATTTTGCATCAATAAACCAATCTAATTACCATGATTCATCCGTATTTGGTATAGAATTATGGCATTTTTTTCATTTTTCGTAATTTTCGATATCGAAAAAGTGGGCGTGGTCACAGTCGGATTTCGGCCAAGTAATCGTGTTAATGGCCGAGCGGAAGGACAGACAGTCGGCTGTGTATAAAAACTGGGCGTGGCTTCAACCGATTTCGCCCTTTTTCACAGAAAACAGTTATCGTCCTAGGATCTAAGCCCCTACCAAATTTCACAAGGATTGGTAAATTTTTGTTCGACTTATGGCATTAAAAGTATCCTAGACAAATTAAAGGAAAAAGGGCGGAGCCACGCCCATTTTGAAATTTTCTTTTATTTTTGTATTTTGTTGCACCATATCATTGCTGGAGTTGAATGTTGACATAATTTACTTATATACTGTAAATATATTTTTTTTTTTTTAAATTTGACTTTAAAAAAAATTTTTTTTAAGTGGGCGTAGTCGTTCTCCGATTATGCTAATTTTTATTAAGAATACATATAGTAATAGCAGTAACGTTCCTGCCAAATTTCATCATGATATCTACAACGACTGCCAAATTACAGCTTGCAAAACTTCTAAATTACCTTCTTTAAAAGTGGGCGGTGCAACGCCCATTGTGCTAAATTTTACTAATTTTTTATTCTGCGTTATAAGTTCAACTCACCTACCAAGTTTCATCGCTTTATCCGTCTTTGGTAATGAATTATTGCACTTTTTCGATTTTTCGAAATTTTCGATATCGAAAAAGTGGGCGTGGTTATAGTCCGATATCGTTCATTTTGAATGAATAGCGATCTGAGATGAGTGCCCAGGAACCTACATACCAAATTTCATCAAGATACCTCAATATTTACTCAAGTTATCGTGTTAACGGACGGACGGACGGACATGGCTTAATCAAATTTTTTGTCGATACTGATGATTTTGATATATCTATCTCGATTCCTTTATACCTGTACAACCAACCGTTATCCAATCAAAATTAATATACTCTGTGAGCTCTGCTCAACTGAGTATAAAAATAAAATATAAACCGCAGAATTCGCAAATCCGAAACGGCCTCTGGAACAGTTGGCAAGAGGTTTATTTCCTTTTCAAGACGCCTGTATTTGCTTCACTTACATATATGTTTGTATATATGAACTCTCTCCTATCAAAAATTGAAAAAAAATGTTATGTATACGCACCGGTGCCCGGCTTTTCCGGTTGTACGGATATGTTTGTGTGTAATTGGTTGGCTTTTGATAAAACAAAGTGCTTATTTTATTTTAAAAATAGTCTATAAGCTCATTTGCAAAAGATGGCAGCTAATATACAAGTATTTGCGAAGGCAAGGCAATTCGCATACACATGTATATATATATATATATATAGCTAATACAAGCGTCTTGAAAAGGATGTATAGGTGTATTGGAAACCAGTGACCGTAGGCTTTTAGAGCAGTTTTCAAAAGTATGAAAAACTCGAACTATATCTTTAATGTAAATACATTAAATGAGGAGTTCCAAGCCAAAAAGCAACCACCCTTATCGCGAGTTTTATTTAGACCCGAAAATATTCACAGTTTTTGTTCACCCTATCGCAGAAGGTGGCGAAACAACTTTTCGTGTTCGAAAAAGATTTCACCTTATCGGCAACTCTTTATTCGGGCGAAATGAACAGCGGGGAAACCCAAATTTGTTCACTTATATTTTACAGGTGGACGAGAGGAAAACATAATGTGAGTAATTTTTTGTTTTGAAATTTGATACTCTTATAATTATATGTACTTATATTATTAGAAATAAATCAATGAATAATGTACAATTGGAAGCTGAGTGGAAAAAAAGTGAAATTCCTGTATTGGTATGTAAATTCTATTTAGTATGACAACCCATCAGTCAGCCAAGTTATCAATTGTGGACAAAGCAACGGTTCCAAAATGTTGAGCACCTCACTAAAACAAGATTGCTTAAGACCCTATGCGAAAAAACGAAGACATGTACTCAACTTACAATTGTTGAAACTCCAAATGTTTGCTTCAATGGTGGCAAGGAGTTGGTAAGAATGTCTAGCAAATATTAGAATGTCGATTTGTTTAGCCTGTAACATTTGCAAAAGCTAATTGAAAAAAAATTAACTTGTTATTCAAAAGTGCTGAAAATAGTAATTTTTAGCTTACAGTTAATCATTTAGCTCCAAAGGGTTAGAACTGTCTCTTAATTGCCTCCGAATCGTTTTCACATTTATATTCTCCTCGCGCTCAATCAATACCAACCTAAGTGCAATACTAAAGATTATTTTATACATTTTTTATTTCTATTTTTGTTGTATTTTAAGGAAATATGTGCTCTTGTTTACAAAATTTACACAATTGCAAGTAAATTATTTGTTCACTGTCAATTCACAATAGAGCATCAGCTGTTTCGTAGTGAACTTTTGTTCGCCCGAAATTGCCGATATGCGGAAAAAGTTCACCCGAACAAAAGAAGGGCGATAAGGGTGAATAATAACAAATTCCTAGATAAATGAGAAAAAGTGCCAAGTCTTAATAGAGGCACATGTTCAATTGAAACTTATGATACGTTCCAGTAACAAGCACCATTAAGGTACTAGCCCGACCGTCTCGGGAACAATTTAGTATGACCATATGAAACCTTCTAGGCCATCCCGCCATCCCGCGCCTGCTAGATACATGAGAAACGTGGGGTTGCCAGAGTCACACCTGCTAAATATGGGTAGGTGAGGTTGCCAATTGGGTTGCGGAAGCTATGAATTGCGCTTATCAACCCCTTGTATAGTATTAACTATTTATAAAATAAAAGGTCTGGTGCCATTAATGTGTACCATTTTTGTCATATTGGTACTTCAACATGATCCAGCTTTGCTTTTGTGCGGTTCATTGGGGGTTTTTTGGAAAAAGATCTCGCTCTAAGTTGTTCCATGGAGTACTCTGAAGGAGTATTCCGAGCTTAGGGAGTATTCCGAGCTGAACTAGGTGATCCTAGCCTAGGATAACGCAATGTATTTCGAGTTGAAGTAGGTGATCCTGGCCTAGGATATCGAAATATAAATTGAGCCAGACTTTTTATACGTTTGAGGATCCGTTGTGGTGGAAACGTGTACTCTTTAAACACTCCTAAGGTACTCCTTAAATCGTCCTTAAGGAGTATCCCAGTACACCACAACTTATCCTTATTCATATAAACATAACAAAAATGTTAGCTCGCAAAATTTTATAAAACTATTGCGTTTTGTTCTGGATCTTTGGTTTTTAACTTCTCATAAAGATTCTTGCTTAGATTTTAAGAAAGTGAAGTTAAATTCCATCCATAACTCAAAAAAGCTGAAGGGAGCACTTATTGCGTTTTGGTTTGGAACACCTCAAATCATGTACATATGTATCTATAAATCTTATAAAATAAAGTCGCTAAATGCCATGTATGCACATAACTTCACACAGAATGCTCCGATTTTAAAACGGTTTTTTGCATTTGAAAGCTTAGCTACGTGAGATGCTACAGTTAATATAATTTTAAGATATATATTATAGGGGCGTGGCAAATTGTCAAAATATAGCAAAAAATCATAAAATTTTTGTTTACACAGCTATAACTCATAAACGGATTGATGGATTTCAAAAATTCTAGTTTTCAGTAAAACTTTGAAATATTTACCTTCGATCTGCATCAAAAAATACTTGATTCCTTTCTTATATTTGCCAAATTGTTTAAACAAAAGTAACATTTTTACCAAAAAATGTGTTTGTGTGGTTGTTCGCTGTGAACTGTTCGCGCTAATTGCTTTTGAGTGAGGATGATGCGACACATACATTCGTACATATATAGCATTCGCTGCGTTATTTAACTTCGGGCGTAGGTTTATAGGTATGTATGGATGTACATCACTACATAGTATAAAACAACTTTTTCTGTCCATATGTCCCTTTGAATGCTTAAGCCTTTAAAAATACGCAACCGATTTTGTTCCCCTTTTTTTTAATAGATAAAGAGTGATTGAAGAGGAATGAACGGATTAACATATTTCGCTGAAAATTGGTGGAGGGGTAGCTTAGAACGAGGAGACAGACATAGGATAATTTTTATCCCGTTCTGGATAGGGTCTTGAGATCAAAACGTGGACCTGGGTAATACTGGGATATGTTTGTACAATATGGGTATCAAATGGAAGCTGTTTATGAGGACTTTGATACGGGGTATTTTTCGTACCCGCGGGTAACTAGGGTCTCGAGATATAAGCGAAAACGTGGACGCGGGTACCCCTAGAATGTGTTTATAGAATATGGATAACAAATGAAAGCTGTTGATGAGTGCTTTAGTACAGGGTAGTTTTCATACCTATTGGTGACTAGGGTCTCGAGATTGAGGCTAAAACGTGGATCACTGTAACACTAGGATGTGTATTTACATTATGGTTATTAAATTGAAGCTGTTGATGAGTGCTTTAGTACAGAGTAATTTTTATACCGCTGGGTGACGAATTAATAATACCCACATAACTATTTACATACGTCCTATTCGATTTGCCTGGCAATAAGGGATGAAGAAGAATGGGAAAAACTTGAGAGAAGAGAAAAGAGGGAAGGAGAAGGAGACTGAGAAAGAGATGGAGTGAGACGAAAATAGAGATAGATGAAGCGAAAAATACGGAGGCAGGAGTGAATAAAAAGATTAGGAAAAAGTGTAGAGGTGGAGGGCAGAGGTGGAGGGCAGAGTTAGACGGAAAAAGCTTATTAAAATGTATGCAGATAGACCAAATTTAGGGCAGAACAACGTCCAACGGGTCTGCTATTATATATATATAACAAGAATTTTAACCAGCACAATACAATAATAACAACTATAAACATACAACAATTGCTGCGACATCATTAATGTTGTTAATGGCACCAACAACAATGCCTAACATTTCATTGTAATCGGATTTTTGCCTTTCCTGTCAACAATGTGATTGAGATAAAGGAAAACAAGTAATTTACTTAAGAAACAAACATCGTAACATAAAAACATTAATGTAAGATAGTAAATACTTGTATCACGTCACTCAAAAAGTATCCGGATTCACAAACAAATAACAGGTAGGTGCAATGCTGTTGTTGTTGTAAGGTCACAATTACTGTATTAAAATTTTGTGGCGCTCTCACTAAAAGACAGAGCTGCTGGCTAATTGCAATGTAATCGAAGGGATATTCCCGAGCGTACTCCAATAAATTATTATGCATAAGGCCATGAAAGTTAAGCAGTCCTCGTTTACCTTTTTAGTTGTATTTTTTTAAGAGCAGTTTTACTCTTGTGGACTGGAAGCACACCAACACGAAAATCCGAATAGACAGTTTTGGCTGGCGTCAGGTTGGTTAGAAGCGGCACGCATTGTGAAGGGCGAAAGAGTGGCAGAAAGTAAGCACTTTTTCAGTGCACTTTTTCAGTGTGATTGCACCTGGTGGTAACGACCCCACCAACTTCTATTTATAACCCTACCAACCAACGACTAACCTACCAACCAGCGTCTGTTTTCCCAATCAACGTATAGATGTTTGGAAAGATCGACGCTGGTACAACTGGAAGTATGGACCTACATGTAAAGAGTAGATGGGCGTGTGGTATTATGGATGAGTAATCCGAAATAGACGCAGGTTTTGGAGCATATTAAGCCCACGAGTGAACAGTTGACAGCACGTGATGGGACTGATGACTGCTCGGGTAGGTAAAGACTGTTTTGATGTATGTTAGGATGGTCGCTATTAGATAGTGGATAGTGTGCTTGCCTGTCATACGGAAGGTCCCGAGTTCAAGCTTCGATGCAATTAACATCAAACTGGGAACAATATACTTTGTAAAGTTGATATGAAAAAAAGGATAGAAAAGAAAAGAAAAGAAAAGAAAAGGAAAGAAAAGAAAAGAGAAGAAATGAAAAAAAAGAAGAGAAAAGACATAATGTAGAATAAAGAGTGGAGTAGAAGGGAAAGATCCGTTGAAGCTAGTTTTTGTATGGTATAGTGGAGACATGTAAATGCATACATAAGTAATCAAAATAAGGTGGGCAGACTAGGCCAGGGCAGAGAACTAAATGAAATACAATTTAATGTTTCGAAAATAAAATTTACGCAGCAGGCAATTTGATATAAAACAAGGAAGGAAGGCTAAGTTCGGGTGTAACCTTCTTTTGAATGTGGGCGGCGCCACGCCCATTGTCCAAAATTTTACTAATTTTCTATTCTGCGTTATAACGGTAACCCACCTACCAAGTTTCATCGCTTTATCCGTCTTTGGTAATAAATTATCGCACTTTTTCGCCTTTTCGAAATTTTCGGTATCGAGAAAGTGGGCGTGGTTATAGTCCGATTTAGTTCATTTAAAATAGCGATCTGAGATGAGTGCCCAGGAACTTACATACTAAATTTCATTAAGATACCTCAAAATTTACTCAAGTTATCGTGTTTACGGAGAGACGGACGAACGGACGGACATGGCTAAATGAATTTCTTTTTTCGCCCAGATCATTTTGATATATAGAAGTCTTTATCTATCTTGATTAGTTTATGCCGTTACGGAGTACCGTTATGCGAACAAAATTAATATACTCTGTGAGCTCTGCTCAGCTGAGTATAAAAATTGTCCGCCAGCGGGTTAAGGAGCTTAGAATATACCAGCGGCAGGTATGCCTGTCGTAAGAGGCGATTAAAATACCAAACTGATTCAAGGGGTTGCCACTTGACACCCTCCAGCGGCACTATTCCCCTCTCTTATGCTTGATCTTCTTTATTTAATAGCAATATTATCAAAATACCAGCCAGCATCTAAGTGGACCATCTTTTGGAAGCTAACAAATACTATCGTAAAATATTTTTGTAATTTTCTCTTTACTCGACTTATTTTATTTGATTTTAATTTAATATGAACACGAAGATTGCTTAAGTAGTTACCGAATTACGGTCGATCAACTTGTTCAACATTTTGTTGTTGGTTCTGTTGGTGCCGTTGCAGAATTTGCTGAATTGTAAATTGTGATGAAGGTCATTTGAATTGAGCTCCCGGGCTTCTTGAATTCAGTATTGAATAAAGACAATTGCTTGATATTTCGTTTTCTTCCTTCCTGGCTCTTTCCCGTGCTTCCAAATAACGTGGTCGAAAGGAACACTTTGGAATACCATGTTCATATCTGCGTTAAGCTCATACAACTCATCACTAGTCGCCATCCGAATACTCCAAAAGCCAATCCCATCAACTTGGGACACCTTCAATTAATTCCGGGCCAGGTTTGATGAGACTTATAGAGCGTAATTTTTGTTTATCGAGAGAGGTTTTCTACTCTACAATTTCCTACTCAGAATTTCTGCTGCTTTCTTCACGGCTATAGTTTCCACCTGAAAGACACTATAGTGGTCTGGCAGCTTGTTGGATGTACTTAATTTTGGATCAACACAGTTTAGTTTAGAACCATAAGTATACACGTGGAAACATGTCCTGCCATTTCGCCCTGTTGAGCCAACCCTTATTTATATGATGAATTTCATATCAAAACCGATATGCATTGAACCCGACTCCCTCAGATTTTGATGAAATTTTGCATACAGGTACACTTTACTTATACATACACAACCTCATTTTTATAAATTGCATTTCGTCAAAGTTGTGAAAAATGCATGAAAAATGGCGGCAATAGGTACTTTTGAGCTGTGATAACTACGGAACCGCTAAACCGATTTCAAAGATCTTGATACCATTGGAAAGGTATTTGAATCATTTGAATCGGCTTTCGAAAATATACACTGTAAAAAAATATTATTACACTGAACAATTTTTTGTTTCAAAAATAATATTTTAAACTTGGAAAAAAATTCAAAGGCCAAGTGTTTAAAATAAAATATATTTTTATTAGAAAGTTCTATTTAATATATATAACATATCCAAAAACTAAAATGGCGTTTTTTTTTCTTTTTTTTATAAAACTTTTTAAGTAAATTCATCTCTTTATATTTTGATATCAATGTACTTTTGAGCTGTGATAACTACGGAATGGCTCAACCCATTTCCAAGATCTTGTTACCATTGGAAAGGTATTCTAATCGGCTATCGAAATCGTACACTGAAAAGCATTTTTTGTTTGTTTTTAAATGCTTGATCTGTGTAATTTTTTCCAGGTTTAATTTTTAAAAAACTTAAAAAAATGGTTTTTCAGCGAAATAAAAATTCTTACAGTATACGTTTTCGAAAGCCTACTTGAATGCCTTTTTAATGGTACCATGATCTTGGAAATCGGTTGAGCCATTCCGTAGTTATCACAGCTCAAAAGTACTATGATGTCAAAATATAGAGAGATAAATTTACTTAAAAATTTTTATAAAAAAAAGAAAAAAAAAAACGCCATTTTAGTTTTTGGATAAGTTATATATATTAAATAGACCTATCTAATAAAAATATATTTTATTTTAAAACGCTTGGCGTTTGAATTTTTTTCCAAGTTTAAAATTTTATTTTTGAAACAAAAAATTGTTCAGTTAATAAAACTTTTTGCAGTGCATATTTTGAAAGCAGATTCGAATACCTTTCCAATGGTACCAAGATCTTTGAAATCGGTTTAGCCATTCCCTAGTTATCACAGCTCAAAAGTACCATAATATTAAAAATAAAGAGATGCATTTACTTCAAATTAAAAAAAAAAAGAAAAAATACGCCATTTTAGTTTTTGGTTATGTTATATATATTAAATAGACCTTTCTAAAAAAAATTTTTTTATTTTAAAACGCTTGGCCTTTGAAGTTTTTTCAAGTTTAAAATTTTATTTTAGAAAAAAAAAATTGTTTCAATGTATTAAAAATTGTTTGCAGTGTATGTTTTCTAAAGGCGATTTGAATGATTTTCCAATGGTACCAAGTTCTTGAAAACTGTTGAGCCATTCCGTACTTATCACAGCTCAAAAGTACCTATTACCGTAATTTTTCACTCATTTTTCACAACTTCGACACCTTGCCACGCCCACAATTTTTCAAAAATGCAATTTCTAAAAATGAGGTTGTGTTTGTATAGGTAAAGTGTACTTGAATGCAAAATTTCATCAAAATCTGGGGGGGTCGGATTCAAAATGTGCTTTTTTTATAGGTTTTGATATGAAACTCATCATATGCGATAGCGAACAGGTTGATAATTGACAAGGTTCGCAGGATCGTATTTCTTGTGGATTACATCGCCATCGTCCTATCTTATTTAACATAAGAACTGCTGCATGTTCTTAATCAACGCTTCGCCAGCGTGTTTGAGTATCTTGACCGTTAATACGTCGTATCCCCCTTTGTCATTGTCGAGTCCCGGAATGTAGATTCCGTAGTCAGGGCTGGAGGTATTGGTATGGAGGTTTGTCATCGTCCGCGTTATCCAGAAATGAGGATAAAGGTTTCCTTCGTACCTTAAGCACACTTCAAACATCAGCTACCAGTGGCCTGTTTCACAAAAAGTACAGGTCTTGCAATCCAAATAAATTTCTTCTGAAAAGAAAAATTTGTCATAACAAATTCACTTGTATTACAAAACTTGTATCTTTGTGAAACGGGGCCCTGGTCGCCTTTATCAACATGCAGAAACTTGCCTCGCCATGAAACTTTCCTTGGTTCGCCGCATTTACTGGTGGCATTTTCTGGTATTATTCCTATCAGCCAGTATTTGAAGCTCTTCACACTCATTCCTTTCAATCAATCGTTTCTTTTTCTAAACAGACGTCTCAGAGAAAACGTGCAAGGGAAATGCTTTTTGACATTTCTTCTTAGTTTCGTTTTGAAATATTTTTCTTTAAGTAGATTTAAATAGCATTTCCCTGTTGTTGTTGTTGCTGTTGTAGCAGTGCTTCGCCCCATCCAATAGGTGCGACCGATCACAAATTGTCATCAATATCCTCTAACGGGAGTCCAAGGAAAGTATGCGTTCCTCTTCCACAAGTTTTGGGTATTGTTCTTTGAGTACTGGATTCACCGGGCAATTCCTAGCATAAAGGTCCGATGCCTATTTGTGGAGTTCACTGAGGACCTGCTTGTGTTTTTTGGCTTCATACGGCTGAGTTCTCAGGTGCCGTATTTCCTCATAATGCTTACGGAGATGACTTCTTAAGCCCCTGGGCGGTGTTGGCTCATCAATCAGATGTCTGTTGGGATGCCCAGGTTTCTGGGTATTCAAAAGGAACTGTTTGGTTAGCATCTCATTTTTCTCCCTGATGGGGAGTATTCTCGCATTATTATGTAGATGGTGTTCTGGGGACATAAGAAGACAACCCGTGGTGGTTCTGGGAGCAGTATTTTGGCAGGCCTGTAGCTTCTTCCACTGAGTAGTTTTTAGGCTTGGCGACCATATAGGGGACGCGTAGCATGCAATCGACTGGCCAATTGCTTTGTAAGTGGTAATGAGCGTTTCTTTGTCTTTTCCCCAAGTACTGCCAGCAAGAGATTTGAGGATTTTATTACGGCTCTGGATTTTCAGTACAATTGCGGCTGCATGCTCACCAAAATGTAGTTCCTGATCAAACGTCACACGCAAGATTTTGAGGTGTTAGACAGTTGGCAGCGTAGTGCCATCGACGTGGATGTTCAAGATGGTCGACATTTGGGAAGTCCGTGTTGTAAATAAGGTCGCGGATGATTTAGTCGGTGATAATGCCAGGTTTCACGAGATGAAAAAACTGAACAGATCGGGGAGATAGCCGTTTATTCTGTTGCAAAGCTCATCAATCTGTGGGCCTGGGAATGTGGCCATTATTGTGCAGTCATTGGCGTAGGAAACGATAGTAACTCCTTCTGGTGGCGAAGGTAGCTTTGATATGTGGGCGATTCTCCGCGAGCTGTCAGGTTTACTAACCCAAAATTTTGGAAAAAAAATATTCGATTTTCAAATATTTTCAATCATTTTTCTATGACTTTTTATAGCTAAAAAATATTCCTAAAGTGGACGAGCTACAGCTATTAATTTCTGTTCTTGATACTGAAACCTGCCACGGTTGTGACATTACACGCGTGCCACGGTTGTGACATTTTGACAATAAATTGCTCATTAAAAAAAGCTAGTATGACTCGCAAGATTTTCCGTAAAATTTTGAGGTTATGTCAGCAAACTTGACGGAAAAATGGTACAATAGACGGTACTTAACTTAAAACTACAAAGATACAAGTGCCACGGTTGTGACACGATTTTTTGATACGTACCGTTTTTCCAGTTCTTGAGTATTTAAAAATGGATATTAGTTATTTTAAGACTGCAAACATTAACATGAAAATATGCGGGGACACTTGCTGATCAAAATTCACAGTCACATATCACAACCCAGTGTGCAATAAAGCAGTACCAACCTAACGATTTGAATAACATTTTTTACTCAAAAACTCATGGACACTTTTCAAAACCAAATTACAAAGCGAAAACAGAAATGTTATCATTAAAACAAAATTTAATATTGCAGATTGAGTCAAGTATTTAATATAATGACAGTTTATTACTCGTGTAATTAAAGATTAAAAAAGTTACCACCTAAAATGTTATGAAAAATGTGGTTGTGGACATGCAACGGTTGTGACATTTGTATGGTATTATGAACTATAACTTCATATCAATAAAATAAATAAAATTCAACATGAAACTTTAAAATAAACATAATTTTAACTCAATTACATAATTTAATTCATAGAAAATGCTTTAATATATTTCAAATTTCGAAAAGACACAAAACTGAAAGCTCGCAGAGAATCACCCATGTAGAAGTTAAACAAAAAAGGGGATAGGACACCGCCCTATGGAACCCCTTGTTTAATTCTTCTTGGCTTTGATGTGCGTTTCTAAATTGCACCGATGCCTGCCGACCACCCAGATAATTTGCGGTCCACCTTTTAAGACTTGGGGAAGGGTAGACCCTTCCAGATCTTGCAGTAACGTGAAAGTTACGAGGACGTCGGGTTTTGGGATCTAACCCAGAACAACCTGTCCGATGCAACCATCCCTTGCACGAGACGCACTGACAAGAGTATGACCGTCTTAAAAATATTCTTTTCCGCCAGCAGCATTTCCCTGCTTTATTCTTGTGACATGCACATTTGTAGTGTTGGCTATTTTCGCAATACTTCTCGTTACATGGATGGGTTTTTCATAATTCGGAATGGAACACTGTTCTCCAGCGGGGCGTGCCAACGCCTTTGGACGGTCATTTCTTGGCTTGTCATTCACTAAGCCACCTTCTTTGGAGCACAAAACCATTCTTCGGGCAGTTTCATAGGATTATCCTGTGAGTTTCGCCAACTTTTTCTACCTTACAGTCGGATTATTCGTCCAAATATACAACATTTTTTTACGTATTGTGACGAATATTAGTATCACTAAGCTGATACTAAGTAAATAAAGGCACAACAGCAATAAGCAAGCTGCCACTTTTGTGTACATCAAATCAATCATTTACCCATATACATACAAGGCAACGAAGAGATAACTCACACACAGATGTAGTCATCAGCCGCAGTGTTACTCACCCATACACACGCATATGGCTATAAGGGAAACATAAACTACAAATAGGTATACATATACATATGTAACTCAATTACCAAGCAGGAGATGCAGCAGTTCTAGAAAGCGAAACGTCTAGACTTTTGCAGAAATATGCGAATGAAGCAACGGAGAGTATAAAAGCAGCGCAAGCTAAATAGTCAGTAATCAGTTTGATTTAAACACGCAATTAGTTGTGAAGTATAAGTGTTATTGTGAATTACCTTAAAGTAGTCTAATAAAGACCATTTTACATTACTGATTATCGGAGTTATTTAAAAATGGGGATAGGACACCGCCCTATGGAACCCCTTGTTTAATTCTTCTTGGCTTTGATGTGCGTTTCTAAATTGCACCGATGCCTGCCGACCACCCAGATAATTTGCGGTCCACCTTTTAAGACTTGGGGAAGGGTAGACCCTTCCAGATCTTGCAGTAACGTGAAAGTTACGAGGACGTCGGGTTTTGGGATCTAACCCAGAACAACCTGTCCGGTGCAACCATCCCTTGCACGAGACGCACTGACAAGAGTATGACCGTCTTAAAAATATTCTTTTCCGCCAGCAGCATTTCCCTGCTTTATTCTTGTGACATGCACATTTGTAGTGTTGGCTATTTTCGCAATACTTCTCGTTACATGGATCGGTTTTTCCTAATTCGGAATGGAACACTGTTCTCCAGCGGGGCGTGCCAACGCCTTTGGACGGTCACTTCTTGGATTGTCATTCACTAAGCCACCTTCTTTGGAGCACAAAACCATTCTTCGGGCAGTTTCATAGGATTATCCTGTGAGTTTCGCAAACTTTTTCTAACTTACAGTCGGATTATTCGTCCAAATATACAACATTTTTTTACGTATTGTGACGAATATTAGTATCACTAAGCTGATACTAAGTAAATAAAGGCACAACAGCAATAAGCAAGCTGCCACTTTTGTGTACATCAAATCAATCATTTACCCATATACATACAAGGCAACGAAGAGATGACTCACACACAGATGTAGTCATCAGCCGCAGTGTTACTCACCCATACACACGCATATGGCTATAAGGGAAACATAAACTACAAATGGGTATACATATACATATGTAGCTCAATTACCAAGCAGGAGATGCAGCAGTTCTAGAAAGCGAAACGTCTAGACTTTTGTAGAAATATGCGAATGAAGCAACGGAGAGTATAAAAGCAGCGCAGGCTAAATAGTCAGTAATCAGTTTGATTTAAACACGCAATTAGTTGTGAAGTATAAGTGTTATTGTGAATTACCTTAAAGTAGTCTAATAAAGACCATTTTGCATTACTGAATATCGGAGTTATTTATTCGACGATTTAGCGATTCGAACTTTTGCAGAAGGTTGGAAATAAGCGTAATTTCTCTAAGTTAGTTACACTATGTAGCTCTTCGTTCGTATTAATTTTTTTCGCTGTTGGCGGCTTGACTTCAGAAGCTAATATATTTTTATAAATGCCATGAAACACCACTTCAAAAACAATTTACTTTGTCCAAGGCGAATCCATACCAGGTGGTGGCAAAGCGAATTCAACCGATTCGCCGTGCAGAACAATGTCAAGTCAAACGAAAATTCTAATTGAGTTCGATTAATTGACATATTAAAGTACAAGGCGCTTTATGGAAAATAATCAAGAAGAAGCAATCCGCTGTTGAGATAACACCTCGTACTGAATTCGCCTTGACTTTGTCATTACTAAAAAACTTATAGGGAGTTCTAAATTTGCAGAACTTTCTGTACCAGTCCTTATACGCTATGTTCTAAGCTCTCTTGCTAAGACTTTGCGATCTAGAATGTTTTTACCAAATATATTTATACTATATATATATACTATAATTATATTCCCCTTAAGTATTAAAAACGCTCTTATTTTTTTTTTTTTTTTGCTTTAAAATTGTGATTTTATTTCACTTCATACATACAAATAAATGTATTAGCATCTTTGAACATATCTTTATGTAAATAAATAAATATGTACATGTAAATATATATATTAAAATCTGAGTTGTTGTATTCTTCGTCTATTTATGTACACATTGCGACGTTGGGTAATGCTTTTTGTTCTTGCTATTTTGTACATATGTGTTTAATAGATTTGATATATTTCACAGATATTTTGTAAATATTATTTTGGTTAACATTTTAATAAAGCTAATAACAAAATCGTCTTAATGCTTTCAACGAGCAACATTTGTATATTAATTTTATTTACTATAACTAAAATCCCTCAAAGTATTATAAAATATTTTATATTATTTTAGTATAAATTGAATTATGAGATTAAATTACGCTTTATAACATTTTAAAAGTTATTGGTTGGGTGCGATGTGATTCCCTATCTACGCCACAGAGGTATATCACCCTTTCTCGCCAGTTTTAAAAAATTGATTGAAGAACGTCCTATCTTACAATTTTTTTTTTTTTTTTTGAAAATGTCCGGGTTTATAATTCGGTTGCATATCTCAGATATACGCATTAATAGAGTTCAGGATTTTGTTCAAATGGCCTAGCATCATTGCATTGCAAACTTCTGTAGCATATTTTTTACAGTACACGGCCATGCAGTGGCTCCGTCAGTCAGTGCAAAAATACAACATAAAAACCGTAGTATATTTTGTCAATATTGAATAGCAAATCAACTGTCAAGAAAAATCACGCAACGTTATGAACGTCAAATACACATAATTCTGAACTCCCTTACTATCTCAGCTCTAAATGTACTAAGATATACTGAACGAAGGCTCAGGCATAGGGAGCTCTTCTTAAAATAGAGCGTTATTCAATTCTCAGGAAGCGAAAGTGTGGGGTGAGACATTCTTCAAAACAATTCCGATAATTGGCTATTTTTCCCAATATTTGCGAATAGTCGAAGCTGTCACTCAGTTCAGAAAATTATAATTGACGTTCAATTGAAAATTCTGAACTTCAATTTTAATTTTCTGAACTTCATTTAGAAATTCGCAACTTCAATTGCAACTTTCTGAGCTTCTCTGAACTATAACTGAAAAAGATGTGGTCGATTAGTGATAATCGGTTATTTTACTAAGCAGCTTTTCGACTATTCGAATAGTCGATTATCAAGAGCTCTAATACAAATGCTTCGAATAAACTTGTAAATTTTCATAATTTAAAATAATTTTGAATAACTAATTTACCACGAATAGCTGAAGTATATAAACTGAAGTTATTTGATGCATCACCTTATTAAACCTTTGGTTAATCAGAACAGATTTTTAATTCAATTAATTTACTTTTTGATTAATCAAATGATTACTTGAAGAAACTTCCTTTTTGATTAACGCAGCTTGATGCAGGAGCAGAGAAATTCACACACTTTTGCTTTAAAAGGTATAGTCTTTCAGTAATTGATTGCAATCATTGATTGTAAAATGGTTATGGATTGTAAGTTTTATAATGATGACAATCAAATAACACAGGCCGACAAAATTTTAGATCCAGTAATGAGGCCTTTGCAACATCTGAATGCGGTGTCAGAATTTTTTAATTGATGCTGGCTTTCAAAATTAACAACACGTTTTTTCCGCTAGATTCACTACGCCTTTTGTCGCGAAAACGTTTTAATTGCACAACATACAAAATATGAAAGTGCAACTGTTTTCCTGGAAAATGTAGTTTTATATTATAAAACGCTTTCTTTGGGAGTTGAAATATTGTTCTTTAAACTCTATTAGGTTTGCGAAATTTTTCGTATACAAAGTATTTTCACAAATTTAAAGTATACTTTTAGGCGGGTTCAGCAAACAATGCATGTTCGAAAGAAAATTAGGTTACATATATTGAAAGTCCAAAATTAATAGTTTTGCAAGGAATTATATTATAAAAGGAATAATAGTTTCCGTCCCTGCCTGCGGCAGATATGTCAATCCGAAAAGGCGACTAAGATACCCAAATGATTCAAGGAGTTGTGTAGCGCAACCCTTTCAAAGGGCTGCGAGCGCAATTTATAGCTTCTCCAACCCAATTGTCAGCCTCACCTACCCGTGACGAATACTGTTTTGGAGGCTCTGGCAACGCCAAGAGTTTTTTTATTGCTACAGCAATAACAACAGAGTTAAGCAAGCCCCTAACATCAGTGAAAATTATCATAAAAAAGCAAGAAGACAAATACAAGCATCATAGCCTTAAAGCTACTGCAGTTTCACCATGTGATTCGCGGTTCGAAATTCGGTAACACTTTGGCATGATTATTACGTGGCGGTTTTCGAAATACCATCGCAATATGCCAGTAAATGTTTCTTTCTTTTCAGTTTCTCTTAAGCAAACATAATAAATGAATATTCAATTATTATAAGCCGGTGTTAAGCTCATAAATTCTTAACTATTAAACATAAATTCAACACACCATTAAACAAACAAACATAAATAAGAAATATCGTTAAAATTTTGTGAAGAAAAAATTCTTTTTAAGGTATTTATAAGTTAAGCACCCTTTCTCGGAAAATTTGCGAGTAAAATTTGGAACAACTTAGCCCACTGGACACACTCATTAAACAAAATAATAATAACCTAAGAATGCAATACGTTGTTTAGTAAGGTGGGTCAAATTTATTGTTGAAAAGGCACATCCAGTTTCTGAATCTATGGGTCATACTGAGTAATATTGCCCATGGGACCATAGGTCTGAAATGAAGTTCGAGCCTCCCCAATTTAGTTAGAAAATTGCATATCAAAATTTTCTCACTTGATTGAGATTGACTTAGAAACAGCATTAAAAAGACAAAAAAAAAACTTTTTTTATGCATGTGTATGTGGGTTTTCGAGTACGAGGAATCCGAATTTGGCATTTATTTTCATGTATTTTATTTGTGAGAGCCGCTATAGGGCATTTTATCGCTTCTTTTTGGGGAAAATCGACGAATTGGTTTCAAAAATCGACGAATGTTTTACTTTTCCATATTGCAAATTCAATCTTTAAAAAGCCCAAAATATTTTCTAACAAAATTAATAATAAAAATTTAAAAAAAAAAATATTTTCTAACAAAATTAGGAGGGCTCGAAATTCATTTCAGACCTATGTTCCCATGGACAACATTACTCAGATTCAGAAACTGGATGTGCACCTGAGGTTTTTTTCCAATACAATTTGACCCGCCCTATTGTTTAGGCTTACAATAAGTATAGATCTCTCATGCACAGTTCTTACATTTGAGCGCCCAAAAAATTGTATTGCTTTTTGTTTTTGTAAAGCCAAATAAAAGTTGCTACATTTTCGTACAAAAAAAATACAATGCACACTGCTTTTACAATTCTAAGCGAATGCATTTTAATTAATTATCAGTACAAAAATTAGTTATAACTAGAGATGGGATTGTACCGGGTATTAACCATTTTTATGGGTAAATACCAGGAAAATACCGGGAATATTCCTTTTATGTATCTTTTTTTGGATATTTAAAAATCATTTTGATCGAGGCTGCTTGGAGCTACAATTCATCAATTAAATTTATACGTCATTTGAAATCAAAAAAAAAAATCGTTTGGATTTTAAACAAAAAACCCAGCAAACACTCGGAGTGAACAATCACTCTGAAAGGAGTTCAAACTTTGAATCGTTTGCACTCATTATGAACTCATTTAGGAGCCTGAACTGATTGCTATATGACTTCTAGCACTCTCATATTTTGCCTCTAACATAAATCTTATACAGACCTCCTTCCGATATCATTTATGAGCTTTATTGGTCTCACATACTACTAATTTTGACTTCATTAATGACAGTACTTCCGGGCTTTTAGGTAGAATTTTTGACACATATCCGAAGCGAAAAACGTAGGGAAGAAAACTGTTGTGATAAAACTCCCATGGAGATAAGATAGAAATGAAATTAGTATTAGTTGAATTAAATTATAAAAATAAATTGTCGCAGAAATATTTCTGAGTTATAATTCCGGAGCTGCCTAGTTTACTAATTTTAATATTTTTCGTTTGTTCATAAGTTCCATGATTCAATCACAAGAGGTTTGCTCGACTGCAGCCATTTTGCTCCCAAATCGAATTAACATCCGTTAACTGTGTTTTTTCTTTGCGAATTTTCGAAAAATATTAGTAGTAGAAACAGGAAGCAATCAGTTTACAAACACCGGATAAGTATTGAACTGCATAATTCTTTAGAACATTTTTTGTTTAATTTTATAGTGAATTTATTAACTATGCCTCGATCCATTAGTATGGCTGAACATTGCACTTTTGTAAACCTATGAATATACGAAACCTAAACCAATTCAAAATTCATCGTTCAACGTCAAAACCTCGACTATTAAATCGATTCACGTAAAAATATCATTAGTAAATATTGGAGATGCCATAACGAAATATACTCATTGGGCATGCTAACTTATTCAGGTAACAGTCTAGAACAGGAGTCTACTGCTAACACGCGTCTAAAAATATCGAGAGAGGTGGCCGCTACAACAACAATCCGAAGGTGGAAAAGAAAAATTGTATCTCTGTCCGGAGATAATTGCAGTTGAAGTTGGCAATTTTCATGTGGTTGTTGTAATGTTTTTGTGCACTGAAAAAGATTTCGTGTACAAACGGATTTTGCACGCATTTAATTTTGATCCCACCTCATTGGTGACCGGCCAAGGTAATTTTTTATAAGCTCGACTGAAGGCCGCCAACGCAACCCGGGATCGGTTTTTCGTCAATATCTTTTGAACGAGCTAGAATTTTTATTTCCGCCTTCGAATTGTATTATCGAGGTCAATACGCGTCTTTTGACACGGATATTTGGATATTTTTGGGCGCGTATTAAAAGTCGACCTTCTGTTCTATTAATTCTGTACGTTGGGGACATTAGTCTCCATTTAAGAATTTGGGGAATCGGTTAATATTGGAAATATTATGTATATACTTATTTCATATATTCGGAACTCGTGTCTAAGTACCAAATGAACGTGTTTCGAATATTATAAATTAACGGTATATCCGGAACACTTCCATGGATACTTAACGGGAAGAGCTTTCCGAAATTTAAGAATAAAAAGGTAAATACTCCCTGTGTAGCAGGACCGCACAAAAGCTTAACTCTTCTGCCAAAGTCAAGGCGGAATATAAAGTTCTAAGTCAATAAGCCATTTTCTTTAATTTTTTTGTTTTTGTCAGTTCATTGCGGCTAATTAGTAGAGTATCACCCCATGCCGAATGCCAATTCGAAATCGCCCTATCTCAACATACTTTTCAAAAATTTCCCATTTCAGGATATGTCACAAAGACGCTCTATATCAGAATTAGGTTGAAGAACTCCTTTTGTCAGAATGATTTTCCTTAAGTCACTCTTATGTCAAAATGCATTGAGTTTATGCTCAGATTGGGAGTTTTTGAAACAAATTTTGAGATAGTGTATATTTGAATAAAACTCTGACGTACGGCATTCTTCAAACAATTTCTGAAAGAATGACCAACCCAACATAACTTTATCAATTCACGAAATATTTAGTAGAAAATGAATTATTTCCCCAAAAACTTTTGGTATTTACAAATTTATTATCACTATTAATATACTACTAAAGGTACTTTTCTACTACAATTTTCGCAGAGGGGGATTGAATTATTCCCCGCTTTCCATACTTCGTTAAAGCAACCCGTCCAGATTTTTCAACTTGGGAGTTTCAAAGATCTGTCATCATTGAAGAACAAACCTCTAGTAATTGAATTATGATAATTTCATCAAAATTGGAGTCGTAAAAGACTCTTAGGTGACAGCATTTTTGAGGCTGATATTTTTCACATATCTCGGGCCCATATTTTTTAAAATCCTTTTAAGATTCCAATGATATACGTTAATGGGATCATATAGGACGTCCATTGCAAGAAGGAAATACATTCACATTCAGCCTCCCAAATGAGCTCATAGCGAGTGTAAACGCTCCAATTTAGATATTTTTTCTGACTCCTTTTTGACTTAAAATTTTTGCTGGGTTAACTAAAATTTGGGCAACGGTATGCATAATCGGGTAAAGGTTTATTAAAAACTCTGGATTACAGATTAAAACTCATTCAACCGATAGCGCAATGGATAACTACCACCAATACATTACAAATCGGGTACATTTTGGATTGAATTTGTGTGTTTGTTTACCATATTTTCCAAAGAATTATTTTTACCCTTCTTTTGGGTAAATATTTGGGTATTTACCCATTTCCCATCTCTATATATAACGCTACTTATAAACTAAAGTTTTTATTAGGGCTAGGGCTATCCGCAAATTCGAATATACGGATATACATACGGATATCCGTTGACATGGATAAAAACCGGACGGCATGGATATCCGTTGACACGGATAAAATCCGGACGGCATTGATATCCGGTTAATATTCGTTTGTGAAGCTATCCAGATATCCGGATTTATGAAGATCCGGTTAATAACCGTATTTTTGGATATCCAGTCAAAGCAACAAATTGATGTACCATATATGTTTATTTAACATTAATAACAATAACTTCGTGGGGCATTTAAATCAATTAACAGTTTTTTTGTTTGCTTCGTTCAATTCTGATATGCATATATTCAACTTATATATTCCATTATCCGGACATACGGATATCCGGATTTTCCGTTTCCGGATAGCCGAACAGCGGATATCCGGATTCCCCATTTGTGAATCCGGATAGCCGGATAGCCGGATTGTTTGCTTATCTATCCGGTTATTCGAATATCCGGTTTATCCGGATAGTTGAAAAATCCGAATGCAGTTCACAGCGCTAGTTGTTATTAGTCACATGTTGAGTCCTTCAAAATAAAACGTAAATGCCAAGGACAATTCATTTTTACATACATACACATTTACATGCATACAAGTTATAAAAAAAATATCTTCTATTTTATTGCTTTTTGTTAAACAGCGCAAAAAATTTAGCTTTTTTACACTTTAGCAGTCCATTTAGATATAAAAAAATAATAATTAATATTCTTGCTAAGTTATTAAAAAACAAAATTCAAAGCTCTTATAAGATGCTACCCTTTTTTACCAACACCAACCCAGTGGTTCACCTAAAGCGATATGCTCAATACTCCACGAGGGTGTCTCTAGCCTACCAATACCCGTCACTTTACGCTCATCATCACCATCTACCGGTATACCGATATGTACATAGGGCAAACGAAATGCGGCATCACCATTTTTTGCCGCCAATGCTGCATACGTATGACTAAGGACAGTATTATTACTTGCATAGGCAGATATTGAATCACATGAATCGAATTGACGTAACGAACGACTTTTGCCCTCATCTGCTAAACGTACGAGTCCAAGCGCAGAGGAGAGGAAGACTTGCTCAAGTCCTTGATCAGTTTCGGCTGATGTCTCAAAGTATGTCGCTCCAATCGATGTCGCAAATAAATAGGCCTCATCGGGTGTTACCGCACGTTGCGCGAGCAAATCAAGTTTATTTCCAACTAACGTAAGGACAATGGGCTCTTGCACATTTCGATGTAATTCTTGTATCCATGCCTTAATATCAACAAATGTTTTGTGTTGTGATAAATCGAAAACTAAAATGGCTGCATTCGCATTCCGATAGTACATTGGTGCGACAGCTTTGAAGCGTTCTTGTCCGGCTGTATCCCAGATCTAGAAGGAAGAAATAAGATTAAATTGTTTATCAATTACACTGTTCAACACTCAGCTGGGTTTTTGGACCAAACCAATATTCTTTGAGGAGATCGAGCCAAAAGCAAAAAAAAAAAGTATTTTCCCGGTTTTGAAGTTAGCTTCCAAAACATTGATATTGGCTGTCGAAGTTGAACTTTGAAAGACACTGTAATGTTTATTGTAGATGCAGTCTGGAACATACCCCTCATTGGGCACCTGTAACCATTTACCAGCCTCTTGTTCAGCTCTCATCAACCCCGCAGCTCGGTTGGGCACCAGTAAGCTGCTGCCCGAGTCACCGTTCGCCGATTTCAGCGGTAATTCTGGGGTATCCATACTCTTTTTCTTGAGTGATAATGACACTGCCCCAAGCTTTTAGGGAGTTTTTTCGATGTTGATGTCCTTTGCCTGATATGAATACGATACGTTACGGTAACAAGCACCATTAAGATACTAGCCCTACCATCTCGGTAACGATTTTATATGATCACATGGAACATTTTAGGCCATCCCACAAGCCCCTGTTGTTGTTGTTGTATTAACTATAAAGACACTCCCCGAAGGCTTTGGGGAGTGTTATCGATGAAACAAATTAGATGGGGTTAATTCGATAACACAAGCAGGTCCTCAGTGAACTCCACAAACAGGCGTCGGACCTTTATGCCGGGAATTGCCCGGTGAATCCAGTACTCAAAGAACAGTACCCAAAACTTGCGGAAGAGGAACGCACACAACGGTTTGTGAGAAAATTTTAAAAGAGCTACGCCACAAATGGGAAGAGAAGCGCCGCCTAAATTTTCTCGGAGGCTATATGTATATCGGTCTAAATTATTATTGGTGTTAGCTCGTCGGTATGGGAAGCTGTGGTGATTATTTCTAGTATGGAATTGAGCTTCGATATAGGGAAATGAAACAGAAGTGTCCATATTTAATTCTTTTTCATTTTAATTCATGAATCCACAGATAGTTTGCTGTTCATCTTTTTTTTTAGACGGGGACGAGTTAAAAGGTGTCTCCTTGAGATATCTCTACGTGCTTAGTGAAAGAAACTCTTTTCAATACAACATCTAGTAAAGCAGAGATGGTTGTGTTAGCTACAAGGTATGAGATCTCTGAATTTAGATCACCGTCAATTGGGGAAATACCGCAGATGCTGTCTGACAGGGCTAAGGACTTAAGGGCCTAACACTGACAGCAAATCGGGGCTATGAAAACTTCTGTTCCCTTTTACTGATATCGAAAAATAGTTGGAAAAGGCGGGGAATTCTTTCAATGGGTAACCCTTCAAAATTCTGTTCGGCAATATGCACTTCTTCCATAGCGCTTGACGCCAGACCCTTCGTACAACACTTAGAATGGCAATAAATGCAATGCTGAATCTATACCAAGTTGATCGCGTTCTCGGGAAATTTTACTTTTTACTTTATCTTTACTTTTTCTTTGCTACAAAGTAATTCGCTTAATAATTTGAAGCCACTATCACCGTTAAATAATATGGTAACCCAACGAACCAATAAAGTTCAGCTGTTGTTGTTGCACGCTAATGACTAAGCAACACTTGAAGCAAAAACCCCACTTGTGAATTTTCATGTAATTCACCCCAAACGCGTACTAGTTAAATAGTATTTATGTATTTATAATCTGAGTAATTTAAATATCAGCAACAGCATTAACCTAAAACATTATGAATGCATTTTAAACTTAAGGCCGCGGTACAATGGCATTTTTCATATAGATGCGTTTAACACAAGCTTATGCATTCCAATAACATCGCCACAATCAACCAAGCTGTTGCGTTTGTAAATATGAAGCAACTTAAGACTTGGCAATTGAACTTTAGTACGCCTTGCCCATTCACATACAACATTTCGCGGAGCACTGTTGTAAACATTCTCCTTATACAACAAAAATACTTGATAACATATTTTGTGTCGTATTCGATTGTTATATTGCAGTTTTCAAATGCGAAAAATGTTAGAAAAGTTACCAACTAGTGGGAAAAAAAATTTCGCTTGCAAAGTGTGCCAACACCCTTAGCCAAAGCAAATGTCAAATTCTTCTTCTTATGATTTGCTTGGAACAAAATTAGGGAGTTGGCTACTTTTCAATATCAGATGGCGCTAGTGTCGCTCATTCTACCATTCTCCATAAAAATACATGCAATCTACTCATAATTCATAAGCATGTGTTACACTCATCTATATGAAAAACTGCTTGTGTCGGGGCTGTAACTCGATGAAAAATTTGGTGCACATGTATACCTTTTAACAGGAAATATTTTCAGTAATAATAGACTAAATCGATTAAATCGCCTTCTTTTATATACAAGATTTTGTAAAAGTGCGTAAATGCAGGTAATAAGCTATTTCTAGTAAAAGTTGGAAAATTTCATTAATAACCCTGCCCTTTTTTTTTTGTAATAACGCTTTTTAGTACAATGGCACTTGTGTGTTTATGTTTGTTGTTCTGTTATATCTTTATTTTAAAATAAACAGTAGGGAATCCCCATATCTGAAGGAAAACTGCATTGTTGCCCGCTCAAGGTCATTGGTGTTAGCATCTGTATCCTTTTTCCTTCTTTTAAACGAAAATTAGTTCAGAATAGAACCATATGTAAATGTATTATTGCGCAGCCTTGTAACACTATTATTCACACAAAACAAACAACAACAGCATTTCAAGTGTACAGCTGGGTATGTAATGTTCGGTTTCACCCGAACTTAGCCTTCCTTACTTGTTTAAATTGTGGTTAAACGCAACATAACTTTTCTTGTGGTACAAAAATAAGAAAAGAATGCGAAAATGTAAACAACGAAGCAAAAACAAGGATGCAACACAGCTGAGCTGACCAGAATTGCAGCTATTGCAATAATTATGTACGTATGTCAATCTGTTTGTGTGCAAGACCATTATGAATCATGAAGTTATGAATGTGCTGATCACTTAATGATCATTTGCATTACTCAGACCAGCATTCTTAAAACAACGACTTAGTTAGACAAATAATTGAAAGTTTTTATGAGCTGCTGATTGCGATAATTTTGTACTTTTTTTGTTGAATTTTTAAAACCAGATTCATTAAATATCATAGTTTTAAATGATATTAGTATGGCGTTTCTATTTTAACGTCTCACCTGCGTACAGTTGGATTTTTTTCTCTCAAGAATGGCAATGTATATTATGTACTTTTATAACAAATGTATTCAATTTTTAGTTTCTTTCGAACACCATGCATTTTGGCAGGGCGAGCAATCTGTGCAAGATTCAGGTCACGCTTGAAAGAGAGGTTGGGACCACTTGGTGGGTTCGCTTGGCTGAAGGGTTCACTAATGTTTGCGGGGTTTGTGCACCAAGGAGTAAGTGAATAATCTCTTCATCTACCATGACAGTTTGAATACTGGACTTGAGACTAGCCATAAAAAACGATCCGAACCATTTAAAGGTAAGGCCCCGATGACCGTCTTATTGATATTCTCGGGAATGCAAAGGCTGACATCACCGCGAAGCTACAGAAAAAGCAATATACATAGATGTAATGGATTCAATTAGTCCTTGTGATGGCCGCGTTGATCTTTAAACCGCATAACAATTCGTCGAGTTTTTCTTACTTTTGTAAAGCTCAAGTGTTTAATATACTGGCAACTGTGCCAAGTTGTGTAGGTATGCGATATTTATAGGAGGTATCGCACACCTTTTTTTTAGTTCCTCCTCTGTTGCTCTCATGACACAATATCGTTGTTGTACATCGACCTCTTGCCCTTCTATATGTCAGTAACCACCCCTCTATATACCGAAGTTGTCCACTATCTACTGAAAAATTCATTTATTCTTCATTTAGCTATAAGGATACTATCCGAAGTTTTTGTGGAGTTTAATGTTGTAGCAGTGCTTCGCCCCATGCAATAGGTGCGCAATTGAAAAGATGGTTGGCGTCATGTGGGGACAACTTGCAAGCAGGGCATATATTATGTATGTTGGGGTTGATTCTGGATAGGTAAGAGTTTAACCTGGTACAGTATTCGTAGCGAAGTTGAGCTAGAATGACGCGCGTCTCCCTAGGGTCATTTCTCTCCTCTTCTGCGAGTTCAGGGTATTTAACTTCCAGAACGGGGCTTACCGGGATATTCCCGGCATAGATGTCCGACGTGTCTTTGTGGATATCACTGAGGACCTTTCCGTGTTCTTCTTCTACATAAGGCGGAGTTCTCAGGTGCCGTATTTCCTCATAAAGCTTGCCGAGATGATTTCACAATTCCCTGGGAAGCGGGGCATCTTCAATCAGATGTATGTTGGGATGCCCTGTGTATTCAACAGAAACTGTTTGTTCAGCATTTAATTTTTCTCCCTAATATAGAGTACTCTCGCCTCACTCTGTAGATGGTGTTCTGGAGACATAAAAAGAGATCTCCTAGCGTTTCTGAGAGCAGTGTTTTGACAGGCCTGTATTTACTTCCAGTGAGTACCCTTGTTGTTGTTGCAGCGATAAGGTTGCTCTCCGAAGGCTTTGGGGAGTGTTATCGATGTAATGTCCTTTGCCGGATACAGATCCGGTACGCTCCGGTGCCACAGCACCATTAAGGTGCTAGCCCGACCATCCCGGGAACGATTTATGTGGCCACATTAAACCTTCAGGCCATCCCCTCCCTCCCCACACCAAGTTCCATGAGGAGCTTGGGGTTGCCAGAGTCTCGTCTGTTAGTGAAACAGTATTCGCCGCGGATAGGTGAGGTTGACAATTAGTTTTGGAGAAGCTATATATTGCGCTGGCAGCCTGAAGGGTTGCGCTACACAGCCCCTTGAATCTGGTATTTTAGTTGCCTCTTACGACAGGCACATCTACCGCGGGAATATTCTGACCCCCTAACCCGCTGGGGTGTGAGTACCCTTAAGAGCCGGCGACGCCAAGTGCTGGCGGCAAAAGATTTGAAGATTTTATTACGACTCTGAATTTTAGGTTAAATTGCGGACAAATGTCTTGTATTGGACATCCACGTCGATGCCATTACGCTACCGACTGTCTTACACCCAAAAATACTGTGTGTGACGTTCGATTAGGATCTACATTTTGGCAAGTTTAATCGATGGTGATGCTTCTTTGTCGGATACAGAAGGTACGTTCCGATAAACAGCACCATTAGGATACTAGTCCGCGCATCTCAGGAACGATTTGAGAACTCGTTTGCTACAGATTGGTGCCTGTTTGATTGAAATCATTCAAGCTGTGCGTCTTAACAAAGAATTGAGAAATTTAAGGGTGGCGTATTTATATATGGGCTATTCCATCCCATTTCGACCAATTTTGAACCCAACCCCTTTAGAATTGGCTGAAAGTTTTTCTTCTTTTTCTAGCTTTCGAAAGACGTTTTTCAGAAGTTTTTCAAATTTTTTCATCCAACTCAAAAAAAGTTATGAAATTTAAAAAAAAACACCGTTTGTGTTTTCAAAATGCTATAACTTTTTCAAAAAGTGACCGTTTGGGATCTTTTTTTTTTTAAATATGTTTTTAAATGTACTTTTCGGAAAAAAACTTTTAAAGTTTTTTTTTTGTAATTTTTCAGTTTTTCGAGATTTTCCGAATTTCGCCCTTTTTTTCTCATAAAAAACTTCAATCAATTCTGCAATCATCCCCACTAATCCCGGAGTGGGCCGAGAATTTTTTTTTTTTTTTATTTAATTGAAAAAAAAACTTTAAAATTTTTTTTGTATTTTCTCCCAAAAGTTTTTTATGAGAAAAAAAAGGGCGAAATTCGAAAAATCTCGAAAAACTGAAAAATTACAAAAAAAAAAAAAAACTTTAAAAATGTTTTTGAATTTTTTCCGAAAAGTACATTTAAAAATAAATTTTTAAAAAAAAAAAGATCCCAAACGGTCAATTTTTGAAAAAGTTATAGCATTTTGAAAACAAAAACGGTGTTTTTTTTAAAATTCATAACTTTTTTTGAGTTGGAAGAAAAAATTTGAAAAACTTCTGAAAAACGTCTTTCGTGAGCTAGAAAAAGAAGAAAAACTTTCAGCCAATTCTAAAGGGGTCGGGTTCAAAATTGGTCGAAATGGGATGGAATACCCCATATATATCTATATGTATATATATTAGACTGGGTCGATTTATTAACCGATATCGCGCCATCGATTTTTCGATGGGATTTGGGTTCATGAAAAAAAATTCCACAACGCATACCCAAAAAAAAAATTTTCGAGCCTGCAACATTTTTTTTTACTTTTTCGACGTTGATTTATAAGGTTTTTTTCATGACCTTCTACAAAAATTTTCATTTGATTGTAAAATTTTCATGTATACCCTCTTCCGACCCCAAAAAAAAAAATATTTTTTATATACAAGTTAACACGCTGGCGGCCCCCCATATGTTGGATTCCCACAAGCTGAAGTTTACAGGTGCAGCTGTGTCAGCATAATCATTCTTCCCACAGTCCCATGGGCCACCTGCAGCTGTGTCAGCATAATTATTCTTCCCACGTTTGATGGGCCACCTGCTGCTGCGCCAGCAAAATTATTGTAAGCAGCATAATTGCAACCCCACACCCGCTTCAAGGCCAAGTGCATTTCATCATATCGCGCAATGACAATATTGCGCAACGTTATCAAACCTATGGGAACCAAGTCAGTACCTATGCACATTGCAGCGGAATCAGCATATTTCTAACTCACAATGTTTTGAGACTTTTGCATTGCACATGCCAGCCAAGTAAGACATCTGCGGGAAGTCAAGGCCACACTCACACCCAGACGTCGCATATGTCTAGCACCAGAATGTAGCTGCACGAAATGTTATAAAAGGAAGCAGCAGTCCACGCAGAGGGCAGTTGCGTCGGGGCTTTCATACTAACCGCTTTCATACTTAATTATAGAATACTGAATAAAGTGTTAAATCTTAAATCTAATAAAGCTTCTTTTCTTATTTAATGTCCAGGGCAAGTTGGCCGTTTAATTTTTTTTAGTGTAAGGATCACAGATCCTTTAAGTTACATATATATTTTTAGTAGGTCATGAAAAAACCTTAAAAATCAAAGTCGAAAAAAAGTCAAAAAAAATTAAATTTCGCAGGCTCGACAATTAATTTTTTGGGTACGCGTAGTGGAACACTTCCTGAACCCAAATCCTATCGAAAAATCGATGGCGCGATATCGGTTAACTTTTGTCCATACAAATCGACCCACCCTAATATATATACATTAGAGCGGGTCAAATTGTATGGATGGATTTTTTTTCATCTGGAGTATAGCAAAAACGGAATCTACAGATGATTCTAAGAAAAATTGCTGAAGACACCATAGCTCTAAGTCCGATTTTATATATACTTATATGTGTTGCTAGCTTACTTATTGTGACGAATATTAGTAACACTAAGTGATACTCACATCACTAATCTGATACTAAAGCCGTGGTTACTCACGAACGTACGTAGAAAAAACGTGTCAGCTGACACGACCTACCTTATGAGTGTGCAATGTAAACGAAAACTCACCGACGTGCAACGCCCATACGTACGTAGCCCGGAACGTAGAAATCAAAACAATTTTGATTTTTTCCGTATGAACGTGTCAGCTGATCGCTCTCTCACTAGACAGAGTTGCCTAGTAAACTTTTGTGCGCTAATTTTTGACCGTTTGCAGTTTTATGCAAAAACACCTAATTAAAGTTTGAAAAATTGTGAAAATAATTCGAAATAATTTTGTAAAAGTGCAGATTATATATATGTAATCTATTTATATTTATTTAATATTAATTCCAGCCTTTTACAATATCAAAAATTAAATTGGAAAAAGTTGATGTTTCCATAAGCATGCATGCAAAATGGTCAATGGCAACAGTGCTTATCTGTGAACAATACACACACAAATATGTTATGTACATGTACACAGGCCCACACATTGATTCCTACGGGCTTGAGAGTTCGGTCAAACGTGTTTCGTACGACAAACGTCCGTACGTCCGGCACACGTCGGTGGGTAACTGCCGCATAAGTAAATAACGACACAACAATAAAGCAAGCTGCCACACTTGTATGTAAGTAAACAAATTAATCATCATGTACACACATACATACAAGCAGCAGAGAGATACTCACAAACGCATGTCATCATCAGCTACTATAGTATACTTCGCTCACATATACACACGCATATGGTTACATACTACAAATAGACGCGCATATGGCTGTGACCAGCAGTGTTGCCAGGTTAGCCTTTTCGAGGCTAGATTTAGCATTTTTTTTGCCTTTAGCCTCGAAATTTTGTGTTTAGCTTCGTGACTTTTTTCTAGCCTTTTTTACTCCGAATATATTTTTAAAAATTGGCGGCCACCGTGGTGTGATGGTAGCGTGCTCCGCCTATCACACCGTATGCCCTGGGTTCAACTCCCGGGCAAAGCAACATCAAAATTTTAGAAATAAGATTTTTCAATTAGAAGAAAATTTTTCTAAGCGGGGTCGCCCCTCGGCAGTGTTTGGCAAGCACTCCGGGTGTATTTCTGCCATGAAAAGCTCTCAGTGAAAACTCATCTGCTTTGCAGATGCCGTTCGGAGTCGGCATAAAACATGTAGGTCCCGTCCGGCCAATTTGTAGGGAAAATCAAGAGGAGCACGACGCAAATTGGAAGAGAAGCTCGGCCTTAGATCTCTTCGGAGGTTATCGCGCCTTACATTTATTTTTTATTTTATTTTTTTATTTTTTTTTTTAAATTTCTAAAATAAAATAATTTCAATAGTTCCTGTGAACACCTAATACCTAATAATATGAGTTCTCTACAAAAGATTAATTCTTTTTCTGTTGAAAATTCGTTGAAAATTTCAAAGCCAGATGTATTTTCTTACTTTGAAAAAGAGAAGTATAGTTATTCTAAAAGTCAAATAGCATTAATAGAGCTGCAGCGGCGAAAGCTTATAACTATACAATGGAAAAATGTACACTCCACCATGGAATTTTGGTCGGAAGTCCGAGAACATAAAAATGCATTAAACGAACCTCCTTTTTTAGAACTTGTCGAATTCATATTTAGTTTTTTAGTATTACCACTCAGTAACGCGGAGGTTGAAAGAGTTTTTAGTGGCATGAAAATTCTGAAAACTAAATTAAGGAACAAACTAAAAATTAAAATGCTTAATGCGCTGCTTAATATTAGATGCTCGTTAAAACGCTTATCTAAATGTTGTAATGACTTTGAAATTACCTATGATCTCATATCTATGGTAAATAGCCAAACTTTATACCCAGACATAAGCTCTTCTGATTCTTCAGACGGGGAATATTTTATATAAATAACTAGCAGACCCGGCAGACGTTGTTCTGCCCTAAATTTGGCTAATCTGCATATATTTTAATAAGCTTTTTCCGTCTAACTCTGCCCTACCCCTCTACACTTTTTCCTAATATTTTTATTCACTCCTCCCTCCGTCTTTTTCGCTTCATCTCCATCTTCGTCTCATTATATCTCTTTCTCAGTCTCCTTCTCTCTTTTCTCTTCTCCCCAGTTTTCCTCCTTCTTCTTCATCTCTTATTGCCAGTCCCAGAGGGTGGTATGTATTTTGTTCCAGTCCCATTCCGAGTCTCAGTCCCAGTCCCACTCCGAGTCTCAGTCTCAGTCCCAGTCCTTGTCCTAATTCCAGTCCCAGTCCGTCTCTGGTATACTTCACGGAAAAAAGCATCCTAAATACTAATATAGACAAATTTATATACGAAATTTCAGGCAAATCGAATAGGACGTATGTAAATAGGTATGTGGGTATTATTAATTATTGTCTTTATTTCGGCTTCGCATGCATATTTATCAGTTTTGCCAGGTTGATGCGACTAAATCGAATATCACAATGTACTTTAGAGCTCTCAGCAACAGTTTTTATTTGATATCCATAATACACACACATTCTAGGGGTATCCGGGTTCATGTTTTGGCCTATATCTCGAGACCCTAGTCACTCAGCGGTGTAAAACTTACTCTGTATTATAGCACACATCAACAGCTTCAATTTGATATCCATAATATAAAAACACATTCTAGGTGTATTCGGGTCCATGTTTTGGCCTATATCTCGAGACCGTAGTCACCCAGCGGTGTAAAGCTTCCTCTGTACTAAAGCATACATCAACAGTTTCCATTTGATATCCATATTGTACAAACACATTCTAGGGGTACCCTTTTCCACATTTTGGGCTATATCTCGAGACCCTAGCCTCCCAGTTGTATGAAAATTATCCTATACTATAGCACTCATCAACAGCTTTCATTTGACATCCATATTGTATAAACACATTCTAGGGGTATCCGTGCCCACGTTTTGGCCTATATCTCGAGACCCTAGTCACCCAGGTATATGAAAATTATCCTGTACTATAGCACTCATCAACAGCTTTAATTTGATATCCATATTGTATAAACATATTCTAGGGGTACCCTGGCCCACGTTTTGACCTCAAGACCCTAGACATGTAGCGAAAAAAAGGTAGACGTTGGCCGATTCTCAGACCTACCCAATATGCTCACAAAATTTCATGAGAATCGGTTCAGCCGTTTCGGAGGAGTTCAGCCTCTAAAACCGTGACAGAAGAATTTTATATATTAGATTAGTTTGTAATATTTTTTTTATGTATATACACATATGCAATCATTTAAAGTAATTCCATGTGCTAGTCAAAGAAAATGTGCCTGATATCTTTTGAAACAGGAAGTTATGCTTAAGTTATGTTTATAAGTTTTTTTATAAAAAAAATTTAATGAATTAACCAAAAAATTTCTGGCCTTTTTTTAGCTTCTTTTTTTCTAAATTTAGCCTTTTCTAACCTTTTTTTTTGCCAATCTAGCTTCTTTTTTTTGCATCACCTGGCAACACTGGTGACCAGGTAGAGGATTCTAGAAGAAGAAACGTCTAGTCATTTGGGCAGAGAGTATAAAAGCAGCAGAAGCTGAGTAGTCCGTTAGCAGTTTGATTTAAACACGCTATCAGTTGCGAAGCGAAGCTTAGTAGCGAAGTACTTTCAAAGTAGTCTAATAAAGACCATTTTGTAATACAGAATATTGGAGTGTTTTATTCAACAGTTTAGGGATACGAACGTAAGCAAAAGGTTGCAAATAAGCGGAATTTCCATACATTCGTTACAATATTACAATCGTGGAATGGTTATAAAACTATCCCTAAAGTCGTCTCGAAACCATTCTGAAATAGTCCCGCATTTATCCTTGAAGCAATTACCCTTGAAACAGTTCCAAAACTATCCTGATATTGTAAAAAAATATGATGAAATAGTCCCAAAAGTTGTCATAAAATGATAACAAATATAAAAAAAAATAAATAAAAAATTCTTAAAACAACATGGTATTTATTCCAAATGATCACGAACACAATCTTGAAACGGTCCAAAACGTGCCGAATTCGCAAAACTTTTCAGAAAAAGTCACCAAATTATCCCAAACGCAATCTCGACACGGTCCGAAGTATGTAGGCTTGAAAACAGTTCCGAAATTTTAAAACTAGCCGAAATAGCTCCGAAAAGAGTTCTAAAGATACATGGTGATGCCTCCGACAAAGCTGTTAAATGATCCCGAACTATCCCAAAGACAAACTTGAAACACGAAATAAACTCCGAAAATATACTAAAACAGTTTTTAACTATACCCAAGGAGCGTTAGACCGCTCCCCAACACACACCCTCCTCCCCCCTTCCATTTCAAAAAATATAGCCCGTAGATCATTATAGACTATTACCTTTCTGCATACCAAATATGATGACCAAACCTATTCTGGCGTGTCACAAAGACAAACGTCTGGACACTCAGGCGTCGAGTTAAAAACAAATTAAGTGATTTTAGTTTCATATTATTTTTCGCATTATTTTTAAGCTTACTTGTAATTTAATTTTTACATCGTCCAATACCACTTTACAGGTAAAAAATGAGGCCGCTATCGTTGGTCCAATATCCTTATGTAATGTGTTTTTTATATATTTGGTAACTAGGCGCGTTTTGCCTACTCCTATAAAAGATATGAGAAGTAAACTTATATATTGTACTTTGTCTAAATTTGACATTCGTATTAAGAATATTTTATTATTAAAGAAGTTTTTACAGAAATAATAAGCTACAAGAGGTTGTTGTTGTTGTTGTTGTTGTTGTTGTTGTAGCGATAAGGACACTCCCCGAAGGCCTTGAGGAGTGTTATCGATGTTGATGGTCCTTTGCCGGATGCAGATCCGGTACGTTCCGGTAACAAGTGCCGTTAAGCACCCCGACTATCTCGGGAACGATTTGGTATGACCACATGCGACCTTCTAGGCCATACCGCCCTCCCACCCCATAGAATCTACTTGGTATTCTAGTCGCCTCTTACGACAGGCAACCTACCGCGGGTATATTCTAACCCCCTGACCCGCTGGGGGAAGCTACAAGTGGTTCTATCCCTTTAGTTATTTTATTATTGATCTCTTGTCTCTTGTCTCCCCGTTCAACAGTGTGTGCAATGCCATTTTCTCGACCGATCACCTGTTTTTGCAAGTGTTAATACTGCTGTTAATAACTGTGGGCCATCGTCTACATTGCTTTCTACTGCTAACTCAGATAATGAAAAGAGTAATATGTCTTATGCACAACAGCTCGCGGCTCCAGCTGTAATTGTCAATAAATCTAAAGCTCGAGACATTGGTGCTTTATCGGTAACCGTATCGGTAACCTTATAACAGCTGATTCGACCAAACTTATGAGAATCAATGCAATCGATTATTGGTGCCGCTAAGGTCGTAACCATATCGTAGCCAACCAATTGGGTTTTGGTTTACCGTCGTAACGATAAACAGCTGATAACGTTAGGGATACGGTTACAGCGATACGACATACGGCACCAATGACTCCGGCTTAAATCTACTGTAGCAAATTCTGCTGATACTGCTAATGTTGTTGATACTGTAAATTATTCGACTGCTAATAACATTTCTGTTAACCTTAATGCTAAAGACATTGCCAATAAAACTGCAAAAACTGCAAATGCCCACGCTGCTGCTGAACACATAGCCGCTGATAAAGTAAACACGAATGCTAAACCTACACCCTTGGCTGTAAACAAGATTTCTCACGATAATGCAACATTAAATGTGGCTGCTAACACTCAAGTTCAAATTACTGCTGTTAATGATATAACAACCATTAATAATGACAATGCTGCTTCCAGCTCCACCAACACAGGTGGTGATTCTACCTCCGCCGCTGTGCGTTTGCCAAATGTTGACAATGCGCAACCGAGGCAGGTGACTGCCGTGCCGCCTCGCAGGACAATTTTTGTATCTCGTCTTCATTCTTCGCTTATGGAAAATGATATTATTAAGTATATAGAAGATAAGCTAGACCTTTCACAACCTATTAAAATAGGCGTTTATAAATTTAATTTTAGATATGATAGGGATATTTCATCATTTAAAATATCAGTGCCAGACGCTTATTTTGATAGAGTTCTTGAACATACATATACATTCTGGCCGAAACATTCAGTTGTGCATTTGTTTACAAAAAACCCTAACGCCGCAGGAACTTCAAAAAACTCAAAAATCCCTGCGGAAACAGTGAAAAAATAACCATCACGTACCAAAATGTTCGTGGCCTAAGATCGAAATTAAGTACCTTTTATCTGAATAGTTTTATTTTTACTTCTCAAGTTATAGCTTTTACTGAAACCTGGTTAAAAGCTGATGATTTTAACTCTGAACTCTTTTCACGTAAATATGTAGTTTATCGGCGTGATCGTGAATCTAGAGCAGGTGGTGTCCTTATTGCTGTTGACTCGACGCTTCCATCTGAGTTGCTGCTATTGGACACCACAAATGACATTGAATTTATAGCAGTAAAGCTTGCCTTGCACAATTTTAGTTTGTTTATCTGCTGCTCGTATATACCGACACGATCGGATATACACGTTTATACATGTCATAGCACTGTTATCTGTAGTTTGTACTCGCAATTGCGAGACAAAGACCGCCTAGTAGTTCTTGGTGATTTCAATTTATCATCAGTAAATTGGATCAATACCATCGACTCAAATTTTATGACTCCCACTACTCAGCACGAGTTTTTAAATAGCCTGCTAGATACATCTCTTCTCCAAATTAATAATATTTTAAATTCCAAAAGGAAAATATTAGACTTAGTTTTTAAAGATGACTCTCTACTCCTAATCAGTCAACTAAATTTTGCGGTTCCTGCTAGGGCGTCCAGACATTTTGTGCCTTTTCATTTACCTCTATGCCGGCAAAATTTTGCTAGAAACAGTCCCCTGCGTCATTGGTGCTCGCGGTACAATGATTTGTATAACTGCATTGGCTTTGAATGTTAGTTTGCTGCTTTACATACTGCTATACTCTTATGTTTAGCCTGATATTTTAATTTTATTTTTTCTTATACAATGCGATGTCAAATGTTTATAACATACAAATTTTCTATGTACCTTTTTTGAATTTTTTAATTTTAAGAATGACTCTGTATTTTACATATATATCTGTCTATTACAATAATTATTCGACCGCTTTGTGTTTGCGTCGACTTTAAATAAATAAATTAAATTAAATAAACAACCAGGAATATAATAAGGCCCTACAACACCGGAATATCATAGCAACCCAATCGCACCATAAATACAACTTTTTTATCAAAGAACTGTGCAATTTATCAAACCATATTTGCCACCACAAATATTCAAGATACGCTAGATTTCAATTATATGAAATGGGAGTTGATACCTTGAAATCAATAGAAAATGAAAAATTGGGGGCATGTTCAACGGAAGTAAGTTAATACTCAACACTCTTAATCATCCCATATACACGGTTTTTGTTGTTGCGTAGAAAAGTATAGCAGCCATCCAGTTGGTAATACCAAGTGAGATTAGGGCCTTTAACGAGTTATAATCCGTAATCGAGATCCGATTTTTAAATGAACACGCGTACTCATTAGATTGATAATTTATCATCATATTAGCAAATTTATTCAGTGTTAGCATTTTAAGAAAATGTCGAAAGTCAAATAAAACTAAATGCAGATGCGTTCATAGTAAGTCTGCCAAAAAAAATTTCTTCGAAGCTGTCACTGCGATTAACTTTAACATTTCAGTCGCTGTCACAAAATTCTCAGTACTTAACAATTTGCCTACTCTACGAAAGACCTAAAGTTTTTCTTCAGAAAGGCTGAGCTCCGACAGTTTTGTATAGTGCATACATGCAAAACTCTAACAAGGTTTGCCAAAATATAAGCGCAGGGCGACCCGATTTTGAAGGATACCGTATCTAAATCCCGCAAAGGATCACCAAAACCTTCGGTAGTGTCTTTATCGCCACAAGAACGAAAAGTCCGTCAGCGGGAAAAATATTTAGCAGATGAGATCAACCATGGATTATACAGGAGAATTATGTCGATACATTTCCGTGAGACTTACTGTACAATACCATATATGTGACCTGGAATCATGAAACGACCCTATTGTGCGAAAACAAGTTTTCAAGAAAAACGCGTTTAAAGTTTTTGTTTAGTTTCACTCTGTGTAGCGACCGACCGTTGTGAGCGAATTTTGTAATTAAAATTTAAGTAACTTCCCGATAAGCTACAAGCTTGAAACATGGAATATGGTTCAGAATCCGATGACAATGCAACAATAAGAAAAAAATCTCCAATAGGTGGCGCATGGATCGAAATATTTCAAAAAATCGTATTTGTGGTCCGATTTGGCTTTAAATGCGATTTGTGAAAAAACGAAAAAAAAAAATAAAAAACTGCAGTGTGTTCCATTGGAAAGAGCGTTAAATTTCCTATAAGAATCAATCAAAAAGTGAACAACGGTATTTTCGCACAATAGGGTCGTTTCATTATTCCAGGTCATATATGTATATGGCATATCTATGTATATATATATATGTAGGTATGTATTTAGTGCGCCGCAAAGAACCTTGAACAAATAAAGCCTGTGCTTCTCGATATATCAATGCGATCAAATACTTTCTTAGACTAGGGTTAGGCTTTACAATTTTATATTGCAATCGTATTTAAAGGATTGGTTCTAGCAGGCCATGTGCGTCTTCTTTGTTTAGATTAATCATTTTGTTAGATAAGAGCTGGCTTGCCTTTTTGGTTTTAAAAGATCGAAAAGAAGTGTTTTTATATTTCAAATGCCTACTATATGACTAGCGCTATGAGAAAGAAAATTATTTTATCTGTTTACATTTAAAATTAATACCTGCAAATTTACCTAGGTATGCATAAAAGGAGTATGTTTTTAATTAAGGCATTTGTTGGTTTTATAGTACTTTAGAGTATACAGATATGGACCAAAAACGTGCTTTTATAAGTTTTTTCTTTTCACTGAACTTAGAAGTAAAGCCGCATGTTGTTGTTGTTGTTGTTGTAGCAATGCTCGCCCCACCTAATAGCCGCGACCGATCACAAATTGTCATCAATATCCTCTAACGGGAGTCCAAGGAAACTTGCCGTTTCAACAGGGGTGGACCATAAGGAAAGGGGGGTTAGAGGCGTTGGTTCCACATTACAATTAAAGAGATGGTTGGTGTCATGTGGGACACATTGCAAGCGGGGCATACATTTTGTATGTCGGGGTTGATTCTGGATAGGTAAGAGTTTAACCTGTTACAGTATCCAGAACGAAGTTGAGCAAGAGTGACACGCGTTTCCCTGGGTAGTATGCGTTCCTCTTCCGCAAGTTCTGGATATTTTTCTTCAAGTACTGGATTCACCGGGCAATTCCCGACATAAAGGTCCGACGCCTGTCTATGGAGTTCACCAAGAACCTGCTTGTGTTCTTTCGCTTCATACGGCTGGGTTCTCAGGTGCCGTATTTCCTCAAAATGCTTACGGAGATGACTCCTTAGGCCCCTAGGCGGTGCTGGTTCGTCAATCAGATGTCTGTTGGGATGCCCAGGTTTCTGGGTATTCAACAGAAACTGTTTGGTCAGCATCTCATTTCTCTCCCTGATGGGGAGTATTCGCGCCTCATTATGCAGATGGTGTTCTGGGGACATAAGAAGACAGCCCGTGGCGATTCTGAGAGCAGTATTTTGGCAGGCCTGTAGTTTCTTCCAGTGGGTGGTTTTTAGGCTTGGCGACCATATGGGTGACGCGTAGCACGTAATCGGCTGGCTAATTGCTTTGTATGTGGTCATGAGCGTTTCTTTATCTTTTCCCCAGGTACTGCCAGCAAGGGATTTGAGGATTTTATTACGGCTCTGAATTCTCGGAACAATTGCGGTTGCGTGCGCACCAAAATGTAGATCCTGATCAAACGTCACACCCAAGATTTTGGGGTGTAGGACAGTCGGTAGCGTAGTGCCATCGACGTGGATGTTCAATATGGCCGACATTTGGGGCGTCCATGTTGTAAATAAGGTCGCGGAAGATTTAGTCGGTGACAATGCCAGGTTCGCGAGGCGAAAAAACTGGAGAGATCAGGGAGATAGCCGTTTATTTTATTGCATAGCTCATCGATCTCTGGGCCTGGGCCTGTGGCCATTATTGTGCAGTCATCGGCGTAGGAAACGATTATGACTCCTTCCGGTGGTGAAGGTAGCTTAGATATGTAGAAATTAAACAAAAGTGGGGATAGGACACCACCCTGTGGCACCCCCTGTTTAATTCTCCTTGGTTTTGATGTTTCGTTTCTGAATTGCACCGATGCCTGCCGACCACCCAGATAATTTGCGGTCCACCTTTTAAGACATGGGGGAAGGGTAGACCCTTCCAGGTCTTGCAGTAACGAGCCATCTTGTGTACCTATATACTTAGCTGGATATGTCTTAAATTCTATAAAAGCAGTGTTTTCTACTTATCAACAAGATTCTACTCTGAGAAGAAACATTCAAGTTTTTCTGTGTTTACCCTTCACATCAGCTACGTTAAGTGTTGGCAGTTCATCAAGCATACATACATACTACATTCTGCCTAAGCTTAAAAACAAAAGAATTCTTTTAATACTTTAATATTATTTCCGAATGAATTACCTAAATTATTTACTTACCTCGTGAACCTAACACCACTACTTTGCCCTCAATTCCGCGCATATTTCATGTGTTTGGTGCTGTTCCTTACTTCGATCCCCAACAATCTTTCGCTTGTGTTCGAAGCACAAATTGCTCATAAATTAGCAACGTATTTGCTACTTTTCGCTAAATTATTTCACAAATTTTTCGTTCCACTGATGTTTTTGAAAGCACTAAATTTCGACCGAATTTGAAACTTTGTATGTTCCTTTCAATTGAATTCTATTTTGCTGATGCAATAATAAATTTGTAGAAAAAAATTAATCACAACAAATGCTTTGAGCCAAGGCGAATCTATACTAGGTGGTGAGAAAGCGAATTCGCCGTGCGGAAGAATGTCAAGTCAAAAGAAAATTTTCATTGATTTCGATTAACTGACATATTGTTGTACAAGGCTTTGTATGGAAAATCAAGGCGAATCTATACTAGGTGGTGGCAAAGCGAATTCAACCAATTCGCTGTGCGGAAGAATGTCAAGTCATAAGAAAATTTTCATTGATTTCGATTAACTGACATGTTGTAGTACAAGGCGCTGTATGGAAAATTATCAAGAAGAAGCAATCAGCTGATTGGATAACACCACCTGTAATGAATTCGCCTTGATGGAAAATTAACAAGAAGAAGCAGTCAGCTGTTGGGATAACACCACCCAAGGCGAATTCAGTAGAGGATGGGATAACACCACCTGTGATGAATTCGCCTTGCCCGCCTCATAAGCAGTCTTTTACACAGTGCTTCGCAAAATTTTTTATGTGAGTAGTAAAGGCGAAACAAATTTTAATTTCGAAGCAAAGAGGATAGATATACAAGAGGGCGCACTGTAGAGTTGGGAACAGTTTGTGAAACCCATCGCGGTTCTGAAGAACTCGATTAGGTTTTCGCAGTCCGTTTTGCTATCTGCCTTCGTATCCACCACCTTCAAATTGGTGAATTTATGCGGCGCACCAAAATAAGAAATGTCAAAAAGAAATCGGCGAACAAGAAACCAATTCGGAGCGGTTGAAGGAAATATTGCAATAAATTGAATTGCTATTGATATATATTAGATATTTATTGAAATATGCCCAAATTTGTTAAACACACATGGAAAGAAGGGAAAACAACATAGAATTTGGCTGTGCCAAGGAGAATCATGTTTGTAAAGAGCATGTACAACACATAAGTGCATTTATATACTTTGTTATTGAAAGTGATTTAATATATAAGCAAATAAAAATTTATAAATAAATAATCATATCAACAATCAAGTGCTGTTATTTATATTTCTAATTGTTCTAATGCATTATTTTGAAGAATGTGTATGTAAATATGCATACAAAAGTCCTTGTATACATAGCGGAACCATAAAGTCATGGCCGCAAATCAGTTGATTGGTAATTTTCTTATACAATTTGACTCTTCATCTTCCGGCGCAGTACGATTTCGACATTAGTCCGTCGAAATACAAAAACAAAGTACATGCAATTTGTCTTTATGTATGTCGCCCTGCTATCTCCTTTTATGGCTCCGGCATGCTTGCTCAGAATTGTGCTGATCATCCCCATGAATCAGGAAAAGTGCCCGCCCATTTTTCCCAAAATAGCCGATTTTACCAGGCGATCAGAAAAAGGGAACAATATATTTGCTGAAATAATATTACCGCAAATTCGAATATCGAATTTCCATATTGTCATCTTCCTCACCTACAGACAATTCATGTTACCGTCTTACTCATTTGCATACAATCTGATAAAAATTTATTCATATCGAATTTCCTCATTTCCATATTGTCTTGTTATCTTCCTCATCTGCATACAATTTTATTTTTCCCTCTTCCTCCCTAACGCACCATCACTTTTTTTTTGAAATCATATGGTATATGGATGGTTAAGTGCCTTATGCTGCGCGCACAACTTTTATAAACTCAGAGTTCGACTACCGCGTCGACTCCATGATTTATTTATTTTTGTTTTTTGTCTGCTTTGGTGGTTGAAAATCAATCAAAAATCAATAAAAAAGTTTCTTTTTACAAGGCTACAGAGGAAGGCAGAAAATTTTAAAAAAGAATTTCGCATCTCTGAATGCTGCTAAGTAAAAAGTACTATACAAACCATAGAGGATAATCGGGCTATCTCCTTTGTACAACATATAAATATGTTTCCAAGTTAGAAATTAACATTAGTTATATATATCTCCCACGCATTCACTCACCATCACTTGATTGAAAATCATGCTTATAACTGCCTGTTAGGGTATGAAATGATATAAGCTATTGTGGCACGGATGTATAGGCAAATGAATTGTTGTAGGATTTCGTAGGTTCGAAGCTCGCTCCAGTTTATTCTTTTTAATTTTTTTTTTTTTAGCTGAAATTATAAAAATGCTTGATATTGCTGCGAAATAGCAAAATTTTGCCGATAAGCGCGTTTCTTTCAACATTTCACAAAACCAAAATTTCAAGACCATCGAAAGCTGGCATGGTAATAGGCGACCACATAAAATATCGAATTTCGCTTAAATATGAAAGCATTTTTCTTAACTTTCATGCCCGCCTTCGCCTCATCCACAAGCACAAAAGTCAAACCAGAGACAAAATCTTAAATTTTGTTTTGTGTCGATTCTTATTACCAACACATTCAAACATTTCGTCCGTCCTCGTACATATAGGCCAAAACTACTACAACCTAAGAGAAAAACTTCCGTTCCCGCCTACTACACCTTGTCCAAAAGCAAACTTATAGAATTAATTTTTTCAAAGGCATTGTAAAAATCCTTGTCTTCAAAGTGTAAGAAGAAGAATCATTGGACAAGAAACATTTTTATATTACCAGGCACTCATAAAAGTTGGCGCGTGTGTGAAATGTATGAAAATAGTTTTTTGGCTTTCGTACGCACATATGCCATTCCTTTTACGCATGAGGCTATACCATACAAAACTTCATATTTCCATTTCTGTTCTGATATTTCGAAGTTTCGAATGAGCAGAAAAAAATCTTCTTTTTCTTCACCGCCTTCACCTGACCATCAAACAAAATAGCAAAAGCGAAATATTTTTGAGGTCGTTTGCACTTGAAAGCGCAATGTATTTGAAATTACGCATGGTCAGTTCATAAGGTTAGAATAATGTAATCAAAGATTTTAAACGCAAAATAGTGAAAAAGGGGAAAAATTGCCAAAAATCGGCGGAATTTTTTATGAACTTGACACTTGCACTTTGTTAGGGTAGAATTAAAAGGGCTATAAAACTGTATACTTGAAATATAATTTCAAATTACAGAAAAAAATCCACACTTAATAAAATAATTAACAAAACTTTAGTTTTTCATATATTTATATTTTTATTTATATTTTTATTTTATTTTCATATGTTTAAATCAAAAATAATTTAAGCAAGCCTGAAACGAAAAGAGAAAATTAGATGCAAAACAATTAGAAAAGGTATGTAAAAATAATTATTTAAAAACCTGAAAGTAAAACAAGAATAATTAATAAAAAAGCTGAAAAGAAACAAAAAGAATTATTAAAAATCTGAAAAGAAAAAAAGGAAAAATTTATTAAAAATATTTAATCAGTTTAATGAAAATTGGTATAACTAGACACGATTTACGAATTCGCTAGACTCTTAATGGCGAATTCTCTCAGGATATAATCAACTAAGATTGAATCATTTCTCAGAGAAGCATAAGAGCATATTCTCTGATTTTTTCACCTGGTTTACAAAAACGACTAACATAATCGATTTTGAAAACCTAGGCTCGTGTGTCAAATGTTTATTTTAAGAGATTTTTTGAAGGTAAACACGATTTTCGAGTTCGCCTACCACTTAATAGCGAACTCTCACACGATGTATCAATGCAGAATACATCATTTTCACCGATTATGGGAAAAAGTAAGTATTATGAATGTGAGTGAGAGGGAGATTTCTTTGCCATTTCTTAGGAGTTTTTCACTTGTTAAATTAAAGGGGAGGATGCATCAAAATAGTTAAAGGGAATTGGTTCTTTTTAAAAAGAACACTTATTTGTACAAATTTGTGCTAAAATAGATACATTCTACCACAATATTCTTTATTTTAAGTCGAAAAGTTTATCATAAGCAACGGAAGAGCTCTTGGTATATTTGATGCTGCAATCCAGAAATTGCGCAAGAATTTTTTAAGAAGGCTTAAATAGACTTTGGCATATGACGAAAGGCGGATGCAACTCGACTTGGCCAGAAAATTGCTTTGCTGAATGGAAGGAGGCAACTCCGGCGAATTTGTGTTATCCCGCCGTCTTCTTCTTATATTCAGTGAATACCACATGAAATGCAATACAATTTTCAAACAAATGTGCAACAATAAATAAACTTTTAAATTTTTAAACAAAATAAGAAATGCGCAATGAAATTTCAATTCACAAAACAGCTGACTTCGAAATTCGAAATTCCTATTCCCCAATTATTGTTCTGCCTAGGAGAATTGGAGGAATTTTTCCGCGGGAATAAAAAAATCCGCGAGAAAAAAATTTCGAGGGAATATTTAAAATTGGGCTGTTTATCTCCAAATCGGTTTCTGTGCAGTCCAGAGTCATTTTTCGGATTTTCGTGAAAGGCAGTTGTTAGAAGCAACATTTTTTTTTTTTTTTGCCCACGGATTATTGATATTGAGGTGAAAATGGATCTTTTGACACAGCTGATCTAGATTTGTATCCGTTTTTAACATTTCCTTATAATGCATTTGCATGTTAAACCTCTATCCGTATCTGGTTCATATTTCATTGGAACACAAGGATTAATTTCGAAAATTTTCACCTTATAATGAACCACCCTCTTAAAATAAGCCAGGGCAACGGAAAAGATTATGGAAATCAAACCGGAGCAAAACAAAACAAAAAAACAGCTGATCAGAGAATGCCGATTATCTTTGCTGGTTGGCATTCGCATTCTGCAATCGTAAATTTTACCACATACCCGCATATATTCTCCTAGCTGTTTATAACACGTCTAAAAATCTGCAAAACATATTGCATTTCAATTGTTTATAGCACTACACCTGGAAACAGAGTAAATGCAGAACTAGTTTAGTTTAAAGGCAACCGATTCGCTGATCGTCTACCAACTGAATCACACACCACATCGCTCGCCTGTCTGCCTTCACTTCTCTTTTGCACAACATTCAACCCGAAGAAATATGTCTGAAGTAAATTTTGATTGTATACATTCAATTGAACCAAATGCTTTGGACAATACACCCACCGCCGCCCTCAAAGCAACCGATACTACCTCCCCCACTGCCCCCTCTTCAACAACTAATACATTCACCGCATCTAATACCCCTTCTTCCACTGATGCAAATGGTAGCGCAGTAACGTCGGAGCAAGCACCGAAGCCATTAAAAAATTCCAAAGATTCCTATCTTGAAGCAACGCGCATTTTAATTGTGCTCTTGGAGAATATATTAAGCGAACCGCAAAATACAAAATATCGCACAATACGTTTTCAGAACAAAGCAATTAAAGAAAGATTACTGTCTGTAGCAGGCATTGCGCAGCTGCTTGACGCGATTGGTTTCAAATGTAACATCTCAGATTATACATTGCCACAGGAGGTGCCATTAGAAAGAATTCAAAAGTATAGGGACGTTTTGAAGGAACGACGTGAATCCTGGCTGAAAACCACATCATCGACAATTGAAGGTATGAAGATATGTCTCTGTGTAAGTTTGTGATAATCTGATTATATAAATAATTGTGGGCATATATGTACGTAATAAACGTGGGACATTTTTCCATTTTCAGGTTTGGCTGTAAAAAACTCTGCAAAAGTGAATGGCAATGAAATGGCGGCTGATACGCAGCGGGAACAAGAGTTAGCACCAACAATTATTGTACCGTCTGTTCCTTATCAAGTACGCATAAGATTTCCACGTGTGCTGGTTCGTAATTTATTCTTATGTTTTTGCTTTTTATACCCATAAAGTAGAAAATATTGTTTCACCACATTCATACACGTTCTCTGTCTAATAGTCTACGAATAATGCCTTCCTACAATCTTTGGAACATCATTCAGATGAAGTTATGCAGTACGAAGATGAAAAATTATTAGCTGCTGGTCGTGCTCTAATTCCCATAGATGAGCTAACACAAAAAGCAAGCGAGAAGCTTATTGCGTTTCAAGAACAAATGAACGCTACAGCATCTAACGAAAAAGAGCCTTGTATTAGAGATCTTATAATAGTCGAATTGTGCAATTGGTTTAATACAGAATTTTTTGAATGGGTAAATAATGTACCTTGTTGCGTATGTGGTAATGAGGATAGTAAATTGCAACGTACACAAACGGAAGACGATGTGCGTGTTGAAATAAGCTTTTGTTGTGGTCAAGAGACAAAATTTTATCGTTACAACGATATAGCGCAACTGTTGGTGTCGCGCAAGGGACGATGCGGTGAATATGCCAATTGTTTTACGTTTCTTTGTCGGTGTTTGGACTATGAAGCACGACTTGTATATTCACGCTTCGATCATGTTTGGACGGAGGTATGTTTTATATGATCGAAAATTAAAAATTATTTTAATTGTTTCAATGAATTATGCATTCTTTTTGTAGGTCTACTCAGACACTCAAATGCGCTGGTTGCATATAGATCCATCTGATAATGTTGTAGACTCTCCGCTCATGTATCAGCATGGTTGGAAGCGTCCAATTGATTATATTTTCGCATACTCTTGCAATGATATACAAGATGTTACATGGCGTTATGTGAATAATCATAAACAAACATTAAAATTAAGACGACATTGTAATGAGAATGACTTGATTACCGCTATACTAGCTATACGTAAAAAACGTCAGACGGGTCTTAGCGCTGAACGCATAAAAAATTTGAGCCAACGTTCTATGTTAGAACTTTTTGAGCTCACTCTGCAGCGGTTGGCACTTCTGAAATATTTTATGTAACACCATTATTACGTTTTTTTTTTTCATTTATAGTCAACCTACTGAAAACGAATTAAAGGGTCGTAGCTCGGGTAGTTTGGCTTGGCGCCAATCACGGGGTGAACACACTTTTAATAATGTACGATGGTTTTTAAGTAATGCGATGCAGATGTAGTTAAATAATTCGATTGTATACATTTTTTTCAGATCTTTGTTTTCAAACCCACCATTGACGAAATTGACGCCGGGCAATTTAATATGCGTTATAGTTGTGCCAAAGATATCTATGAGCGGTATCTTAAAGGTAACTGACGTTTTAAGTTTTTCATGTGTACCATGTTGTTGTTGTTGTAGTAGTGCTGCTCATCCAATAGTGCGACCTCCCATCCCAGCGGATTAGTGGCACATAATATACCCGCGGTAGGTATGCCTGTCGTAAGAGGCGACTATAATACCAGATTCAAGGGGCTGTGTAGCGCAACCCTTCAGGTTGCCAGCGCAATATATAGCTTCACCAAACCCAATTGTCAACCTCACCTATCCGCGGCGAATCCGGTTTCACTAACAGACGAGGCTCTGGCGACCCCAAGCTCCTCATGGAACTTGTTGGTGGGGATGGAGGGATGGCCTGAAGCTTAAATGTGGCCACAAAAATTGTTCCCGCGATGGTCAGGCTAGCACCTTATTGATTCTGTTACCGGATCTGTAACCGCCAAAGGACCAATCACGTCGATAACTCTGTAGATGCCAATGTTTTGACAGGCCTGTATTTTGTTCCAGAGAGAACCTTTAGGTCCGGCGACCATATTTGGACGCGTAGCATCCAAGCGCTCGCCCAATTGCTTTGTAAGTGGTAATAAGCGTCTCTTTTTCTTTATCCCAAGTGTTGCCTGTAAGAGATTTGAGAATGCATGCTCGCCAAAATGTATATCCTGATCGTACGTCACACCTAGTATTTTTGGATTTAAGACAGTCGTCAGCGCAATGCCTATAGCTTAGAATAAAACTATATTTTTTTAAATTTTATTAATTTTTTATATTAAAATATTAATATTCATATTGAAATTTTAGATAAGTTTAGATTATTTATTTATTACGGCCAGAAGCCTAATTCGTAAATTAGAATATATTACAGTTTATTTTTATCTTATAGCTAAGGTTTTACAATATTCATATAATTTTGTTTTAAATACTGTTATTTCGTTGCAACTTTTTATATCCATAGGCAGATCATTGTAACTTTTCAGACCCTTGTAGAAAATGTTCTGTTGATCAATTTCAGTTCTAAAAAATGGCAATTTGAAATTATGTTTGTTCCTCGTATTTATGTTGTGAGTTTGCTCAACTAATGCTATATTTTTATTTAAATACTCAGGTACATTTCCATGTTTTATATTAAATATAAATTTCATGGAGTGGAACACTGACAAGAAAATTTTCTTTGTGAAATATTATTCAAAATAAATTAATTCAAAAATAATTTATAAAAATATAGTTTATCTAAGTAAAGTAGATAACTCCACATTTACTCCCCCTCCAGTGAAACGAAAAATTTATATTTTAATGTTAATTTACAGTGTATATTAAGTACTGTAAGAATTTTGTGTTATAGTTTGAAAAAAAATTTGAATTGTGTTAATTGCGTTAAAAGTTTATGTTAGTATTGATGTAAGTACCCAATCTTTTGATGATTTGATGTACTTGATAGCTTGTTTTTAGTTGTAGTTATTGTTTACTTATTGTATTAATATTTTATGTATATAAATATTTGGTTGTGTTATTGCTATGTTGTTGAAGTTAAAAATAACTTATAAGCTGTTTGTTGAATATTGTCAATTATGATTATGTTTTTGAAGAGCCTAGAATGAGGTTGAATGATAGTAGATGGCAACTTTGTGTGCACAATCACTCAAAAACTAAAAACTTGTATTATGCAGAATATATGTTCAATATATAATTGTACTCTGCATAATGTATGTCCAAGTTGTTGATAAGGAATGGAAAGTTGATTCCTTTATTCGTTTGAGGGTGATATGAAATTGTCAATGATTTGTGTCATGTTAATGAGTTTAATATTGAATTTTTAATATGATTTTAATTTCAATATGAAATAATTGATATATGTCAATAAAAATTATTTTAAGAAATCTTTTGAGATTTTTTAAAATTGATTGTAGTTATTAGTTTGATTTTAAAAATTTAAGTTATTTCTTGTTTTTTTTTTTTTTTGTGTTGTTTTCGAATTGAAAATGAGGTTATCGTTTGTATTTTGGGTTAGAATATTTGGTGTTGTGAAAGTTCTTGTAAACATAATTGATAAATATATTTATTTATATACTGGAGAAGAAGTTTACACAAGTAAAAATAAATTTGGGAATATTTAATTGAATAAAGAAACATTTTATTTAATAATATGGTAATCAAGAAAAATATTTTCTTTTAAATGTATCAACATATAATTAAAAAGTTAAATATTGGAAAAATATTAAAATAAGTAAAAAATATGAATCTCCAAATAAATTTTTTTTGAAATTTTGATTATTGATTGTTGTTATCGTAGTTAATTTTAAATTGATTGAATAGTAGTTTCATGTAAAATTATTGATTGTTGATATTGGTAGAAAATGTTGAAATTTGATAGAAGAAAAATTTGTATTGAAAAAGGTTGAAGATTGTTGATAGATGCTGGAGTTAAAACCATAAATTGATATTGAGATTGAATGTTGTTAATTTGCACAGAAGAAACTAATTCTGAATTGAAATTGTAGTTATTTGTTAATATTGTAGATGCGCAAATGAATCAAGTTTGTTTTCGTAGTACAGAAAGAAGATCCAAAGATATTCAATTGAGAAAGTTGAAGATGACGTGATTAAAATATGGCACGAACACAAAATTCATGGTAGTATTTTATCCTGTTAATTTCGGGTTTTTTTATTTTTTATTTAAATTTTAATGGTTGTTCTAGTTGTATGAGAACGCACTGAGTTTAATTTTTAAAATTTATGTTAAACAGTATTCAATGATGTGATGATTTGGAACAGGATCGTGTGCACATTTGCTAAAACCGGTAGATAGTCTGTAATTGGTTCAGGCAACTAAAACAAATTTTCTTTGGTAGCACTTCACTTTGCTGCACTTCTATTTGTGGTATTGTATTGGTCAGTAGTTTTGCGATACGTAAAGCGCCACATTCAGCAATTATATAAAATATAGATATAGGCCCGTTGGTAGGATCGCCATTATAGTTTAGAATAAAACTATATTTTTTAAAATTTTATTAATTTTTTATATTAAAACATTAATATTCATATTGAAATTTTATAAACACTGACAAGAAAATTTTCTTTGTGAATTTTATTCAAAATAAATTAATTCAAAATAATTTATAAAAATATAGTATATCTAAGTAAAGTAGATAACTCCACAATGCCATCGACGTAGTTGTCCAATATGGTCGACATTTTCGATGTCAGCCGGTTCTATGTACCGGAGCGGCTCGGTATTTTTCCCAACCAAGTGGCGTCATTTCAGTGTAAGCCCATTTGATGTGTAACATCTTTGCTCATGGTATGGGAGGAATCCCAAATGTATGTGAAAGGGTAAGTGCGGAGGAGCACTGTACTTGGTTAAATTAATATGAGCGCAATCAGACACCAAATAAGTGAATGAAAAAAGAAAGGGGAAGCGGAAAGAGGGGGGATAACTCATTAGAAAGACAATGAAAGAGAAGTTGACGTTTTATAATTATATGGTGATGGTAACGACGCTTATGGGCATCGTAACTGTAACAGCGAAAAGAAAGAAAGGTTTGACAAAGGAAGGAACGGAATATAAGTAAAAGGAAAGAAAAGTATGGAAAGAAAAAAAAAACACGAAAGCAAAGCAAAGAAAGTAAATGGAGAGAAAGGAAAATAAACCAAAGGCAAATTACCTAAACTGATGACGAACTAAAGTCGGACCTTTGCGAAGATCAAACCAATACCGGAAAGAAACAAGAACCGAAATCGGAACCTAAATTAAAACCGGACCGAATCCAGAACCGAAACAGAAATCCCACGCAGATACGGAAAGAGAATGGAAAATCCAATTCTGCAACCCCAGCCGAAACCAAACTGAAACCGGAAATGAAACTGAGGCCGACCCCGGAGCCGGAAGTTGAGACAAACCGAAACTGGAATCGAAACCAGAGCTAAACCCTGATAAAAATCGAAATCGAACCAGAATGAACCAAAGTCGAAAGCAGAAAATATACTATAACCATAGCTGAACCTCGAGCCATAATCACGGTACTAGGACCAAAAAAATTAAATGCGAGTGTCGATTGGAGTAGAATCAACTATTTGTCGATTCCATATTTTCCTTTTAATTTTGTTACTATGCAAGTTAATCGCTAAATTTATCTTATACGAAACACGATTTTGATATTTCTTTAATAAATCGATTTATATAACATACTTTTTATCCACTATAAAGATAATCCATTATCGCTCAGCGGTAGAATATCTACTGCGATCGACACTTGCAATAGGGGGAGAGTGAGGGCGGAAATCTATGTTGTTCTTGTTGTTGTCGCGATAAGGTTACTCCCCGAAGGCTTTGGGGAGTGTTATCGATGTGATGGTCCTTTGCCGGATACATATCCGGTACGCGTCGGTAACACAGCACCATTAAGGTGCTAGCCCGGCCATCTCGGGAACGATTTATATGGCCACATTAAACCTTCAGCCCATCCCTCCCTCCCCACCCCCAAGTACCATGAAGAGCTTGGGGTCGCCGGAGCCTCGTCTGTTTGTGTTTAGTGAAACGGACGCTTGAAGGTGAGGTTGACAATTGGGTTGCGGAATCTATATATTGCGCTACACAACCCCTTGGACCCCATCTTTTTTGCCAATTCAAAAATATTAGCTTTCACATTAAACTTCACGAGTACAAGAGATTGTTGAGCGCAATTCAAAGCGTTATAGTTTCACAGCTTCTCAAATCCATTTGTCAATTTCACCTACCCGAAGCAAATCCTGATACTAAGATGTATGTATCATACACATATTTTTTTAGGAGTCGAGGGTCTCTCGACCTCAGCGGACATTCTGAAGCATTTGCGAAAGCATGCTATTGTATTTTGTATTTAGCAAATCCCGCAACTGGGTATATATTCAGTAATTTCATACAATCTTCATTTTCGTTTTTACTTAGTGCCTTTATGACTTTTTACTTTAGAGCAAAGCTCCCATACAAAAGTACTGCAAACTTACAAAACATGGCAGAGTGCACAATTTTCATCCAGAAATATATTTCGCAAAGTAGAACGCGACTGGAAAATGACCTATCTAGCGCGTGAAGGTTTGTTGCTTTACATTTTCTTTAAAAAACAAATTTAAATCTCTTCCTTTCCATTTGCAGAAGGTACAGAAGTAGGTGAAATCATTTGGAAATTTGACTTTACTGGCTTAAAAATTAAATCATACAATTTGCGTTTTGAACGCAAAACATTTGGCGAGGGACTGATCGATGTAAATGTGATTGCTGACAATGGTAATGTAGACATTGTTGGCGCCTCAGTATTTGAAATAAAGGCTGTGTTGTCGGGTGGTAAAGGTGATGTTGCTTGGCAGCATGCTCAATTATTTAGACAAGGTTTAAATCAAACTGAATATTTGTACGATTTACAAATTGAGTTTATGTAAGTATTTTCTTTTTTTGCACTAAATTATACCTCTGTGCTGTTTTAACTAAAAAAAAAGAATTGTGACAAAAGTAGATATGTATATGATTCCTACTACTTAAATGTTGACGAGGAAGCAAAACAAGAACAGAAACCCAAATGTGCAACATTATGTCTAAATTTAAATTTTATGTAAGCTATACTTTAAAGCATATTAATGTGTGTATGAAATATTTATGTATGTATTTTTAAATCTTAAAAATATAAAATTTATATTTGATATACCACAAAAGTATACAAAGTTACATCATATTTGTTAAAGACAAACTTAGTATTTTACTCGGTAATTCATTTCCTTCAAGGCATATCTTCTTCACTTTTTTACATTTCACTATTTACTAACTCGAACCACTGACGCATGGCTTCGCTTAGCACCAACGGTAGTTGATTTAAATCGCGCACAATCACATAATACGGGAATGGAAAATCATCCAAATACGATTTAATATTCATACGTTTGTCGGGTAGCATTTCCATTGTTTGTATGTCAAGTATGGAATCCTAAGAAGAAAAGGAATTTAAGAAAATTTATTTTGAAAATTCTTTATAGTATGAAGTAAGCAAAGATGGATGATTATTCCATGTCTAATGTATTATTTAGATAAATTTCTACTATAAAATATTTTGTGTAAAATCCCTTCGACGTGCTTGAGAAAGCCTGTAAGTTTTCACTGTTTTTTGAAGCACGTCTTTTTATTAGATGGTCAATGAGCGCTTTTAGCGAATACAACAGATTGCCTTTTGCCAGTTGCATGGCAAGAGGACGACGAAGATCTCCCTTCCTCGTCGCGCTCTCGCCGGCAATAAAGCCGAGAAACGAAATTAGTTGGGGTAATTTATACCCGTGTATGAACAGCGACAAATATGAGAATATTCTGCTACAGTATTTGCATAGTTATTATATCCTATTTTTATTGAATGTGGTATTCTGTTTGATTACAGACCATAGCTTACTTAAATCATTTATCGCAAAGATTGATAAGGATGGATGAACTTTTATTGTTTCAATGCATACATACATTCCAAAAATTAATACTAAATTTGCCAAACGAACCCAACGAAGAATTGGGTTAAAAAACGACTTCAAGGAAAAATATAAGGGTGCCAACACTTAAGGAAGTTTTAAAAGTAACGTTCCTTACAAAAAAAGGAAATTTTTTGAAGTCGCGACAAAAGTTGTATAATATTATAATTTTATAATAAATATTATCTAATCGAACTGCAAAGTGGAATAGATTTTTATATACAACTAACAGACCCGGCAGACGTTGTTCTGCCCTAAATTTGGTATATCTGCATACATTTTATTAAGGCTTTTCCGTCTAACTCTGCGCTCCCCTCACCACTCTTCACTTTATCATAATCCTTTTATTCATTCCACCCTCCGTATTTTTCGCTTCATCTATCTCTATCTTCGTCTCATTCTATCTCTTTCTGAGTCTCCTTCTCTCTTTTCTCTTCTCTCGAGTTCTCATTTTCTTCATCCCTTATTGCCAGTCCCAGAGGGTGGTATGTATTTTGTTCCAGTCCCATTCCGAGTCCCAGTCCCAGTCCCACTCGCAGTTCCAGTCCTAGGCCTAATCCTAGTCCCAGTCCGCCTCTCGTCTACTTCCTGGAAAAAGGACCTTAAATACTAATATAGGCAAAGTTATATACCAATTGATGTAAAAGTCGAATTAATTAATAATATAATGATTCAGGCTATGGAAAGTTTAACCTACGAGAAAGAAGTGCATATCAAGTTAATGAATAAATGGTATGATAGAGAATTGGCACAAATGAATAAATATAAATACAATATGTACACGCGTGCGTTACAAACTGGAGAGTGGGATGAATATAAAAATATAAATAGGTCTTACAAAAAATTAGTCAAATTGAAAAAAATAAAGTATATGGAGAATAAAATCATTTTGAATGAATATAATGCTAAAGAAATGTGGAAATATCTCAAACAAACGGTCAACCAAACTAAAGATAACGAAGGGATAAAAAAGGTGATACTGGATGGCATACTGGTTGAAAACGAAACCGATCTGGCGAATGGTCTAAATAGATTTTTTGTAAACAGTGTGATTGAAATTAATAATAACATCGAAACCTGTCAAGTAGCACTAGAGGATACACAAGTCCATTCAAAATTAAAGTTTGCTGAAATTACCACCGATGATGTTATTAATATCTTAACAGACTTTAAATATAAAATAGGTGGAAGAAAACTGCTATCCGAAGGTGTACTAAAAGATTGTATATCGTATACCGGATATTTCTATGCTCAAATAATTAATAACAGCTTAGAAGATGGTGTAGTACCTGAAATGTGGAAAACGTCAACAATAATACCTGTGGAAAAAGTTAAAAAGACAATGCAACCTGAAGAACTTAGACCCATAAATACCCTGCCAAGTGATGCTAAAATTCTCGAAGTCGTTGTTAAGAATCAGTTGGTGAATCATCTTGAAGTAAATAATATATTAGTCTACCAACAGTCAGGATTTAGGAAAAAACACTCCTGTGAGACAGCGCTGAACTTGGTGATATCTGATTGGAAAGAAGAGCTAAACAACAAAAAATTAGTGGTTTCAGTTTTCCTTGACCTCAAAAGAGCTTTTGAAACGGTGGATAGAGAGATATTAATAAAAAAAAAATGCAGCGGATTGGCATAACTGATATTGAACTTAAATGGTTCCGCAACTATTTGAAGCAGAGAAAGCAGAAAACAGTTATAAATGCTGTGACGTCGGATGAATTAGAGGTACCCATAGGGTTACCTCAAGGCTCAGTATTGGCACCTATATTATTTCTTATATACATAAATGACATAGTCAATGCTATCGAAGGTTGTGAAATTAGACTTTTTGCGGATGATGCATTAATTATGATAAGTGAAAATAATATTAATACTGCACTCGCCAAAATGCAACATGAAATAAATAACTTGTATAAATGGTTGTGTGGTAATAGACTGAAACTAAACATAAATAAAACTAAATATATGATAATAACAAGGAGGAATATCAATGAGGAGGATATAGCCGAGCTAAAAATAAATGATGAAATCATACAAAGAGTTAACAGTATAAAATACTTAGGAATAATAATTGATAATAAACTCAAATTTGAAGATCATATAAATTATACAATTAAAAAAGTTGCTAATAAAATAGGAGTGATGCAGAGAACAACGAAATTCATTCAGAAAAAGTACAAAATAATCTTATATAAATCAGTTATAGAACCGCACTTGGTGTACTGCCCGTCCATTCTTTTCATAATATCGGATAAAGAAGTAGACAAGCTCCAAAAGCTTCAAAATAGATACATGAGATTTATTCTTCAGAAACCTAGAGATACACGAACGGCTGACATGTTGAAGACTTTAGACTGGTTAAGTGTGAAACAAAAGATTTTTCTCCACTCCATGAAATTCATATTTAATATTAAACATGGAAATGTACCTGAGTATTTAAATAAAAATATAGCATTAGTTGAGCAAACTCACAACATAAATACGAGGAGCAAACATAATTTCAAATTGCCGTTTTTTAGAACTGAAATTGATCAACAGAACATTTTCTACAAGGGTCTGAAAAGTTACAATGAACTGCCTATGGATATAAAAAGTTGCAACCAAATAACAGTATTTAAAACAAAATTATATGAATATTGTAAAACCTTAGCTATAAGATAAAAAACTGTAATATTTTCAAATTTACGAATTAGGCTTCTGGCCGTAATAAATAAATAATCTAATCTAATCTAATTTCAGGCAAATCGAATAGGACGTATGTAAATAGGTATGTGGGTATTATTAATTCATGTCTTTATTTCGGCTTCGCATGGATATTTATCAGTTGTGCCAGGTTGATGCAACAGCTTTCATTTGATATCCATATTACACACATTCTAGGGGTATCCGGGTCCACGTTTTGGCCTATATCTCGAGACCTTAGTCACCCAGCGGCATAAAATTTACTCTGATCCTAGTGTTACCCTGATCCTGTTAAGAGGCGACTAAAATACCAAATTAATTCAAGGGGTTGGCAGCGCAACTTATAGCTTATCCAACCTAATTATGAACCTCACCTACCCTTGGGGAATCTTGTTTCTCTAGCAGTCGAGGCTCTGGAGACCCCAATTTTCTCATGGATCTAGAAGGTAGGAGGGCGGGATGGCCTAGAAGGTTTCATGTCGTCATACTAAATCGTTCCCCAGATGGTCGGACTAGTACCCTAATGATGCTTGTTACTGGAACGTGCTGTATCTGCATTCGGCAAAGGACCATCAAAATCGATAGCACTCCCCAAAACCTTCGGGGAGTGTCCTTATCGCTACAACAACAACAACATGTCTAGTGTGTTTCTTATCAGTCGCTTGTTTAATTTCATATATTTCTATCGTAAATAGAAACAAAGTTTATTCCACCCGGCACCCAACGTTGGGCGCCTGAACATTCCAAGGGGCGCTTGAAGGTTTCAAAGAAATTTTGAGAATTATCTACCTCTAAGGTGAAATAAGATTGGTTTTTATTTGCACTATAGCCTGTTAAATCAGCTCAAGTTCAGAATGCAAAGCAATATTAACTTATTAACGTACAAAATCTTCTATAGCTTAATTTATCCCGTAGAATGCGATCTCTTCACTACTTCGCTACAAAATCTCTCAATCATTGACAAAGACGTGTTGCCTTAAAAACTAAAAAAAATTAGTTTTCGAATATGGCTTAAATTTTAAGCTCGTCGGTTTTAAGGCTCAAATTGGATTAGTTTAAATTGAAATAAAAATATTCCGATAACAACATTGTAGTTTTGAGATGGTGTGATTCAACATCATAAGCTACGTAAATAAATTTGTTTAAATTTTAATACAAACCTTATTATCTGGATTATCTATTATTATATAGACTATGAATATGCGTTGCAAGCGCGCCAATTTAATTGCATTTCGCACCTGTTTCAAATAAAAGCATGATTAAAAGTAGTTTTAAAATATCAAACCAAATAACACAAATCTAACCTTAACACGACCCTCGCCAAAAATGTTACGTCCATCACTCAGCACAAGCAAAAGGTTTTCGAACAACCCATTATCGCTGCCCATTGAACCTTCTTCCACATTAGCCGTACGAACAAAATCGAGCAACTCCGCAATTTTCGTTTTATCTTGAGCAAAATTGAGTGCATTCACCAATTTGGGGCCATCAAATTGTTCTGTATGGTTTAAAATGATTTTTGGTGCTTCTCCGAATGAAATAATACTCAAACGACCACTTTCGAGTAAAGTTAGCGCTTGCGAAACCAGCGAAATCGCTTCGAGTGTTAGAGTTTTTGAATTGTTATGATGCATCGATTTGGAATCATCGATGGCAATTGTAATTTTGTAATCACGTTGTGCTGCCTTCGTGCGACGTAACCATATTTTATCTTTTCGAAATTGTGACGCTATATAGGGTATTATCTTTTTCATGTTAATACGCCTTCCCGTACGGTAATCACCTTTCAGTCTTGTACATTTTGTGGGTTCCAAAATTAGTCGCAATTGTTCGCAGAACTCACGTGCATTTTGTGCCATACGATTTGATATTGTTTGCCATGTTTCGTAATCTTTATGTACTGGTAGAGTCTATAAAAAAAGAATGGATTATTGGTGGATCATTCCATGTTGAATAGACGCCGCTTATGAGAATCGTTTTATTGCGATTTTAATGGACACAGTGTAAATTTTTAATTTACCATAGTTGTATAATTAAATTTTTAGAATTTTTAAGAAAAAAAAACCAAAAATAAAAATAGCTTCCCAAGGGTGCATTTATGGATCGAGGCTGGTGTCACAGCTTCAGCATGGGCATTAAGCGGTATTCCCTTGAGAATTTTTTTTAAAGAGCTGGCAGCTCTATGAACATACTTTGCTATGTACTCTAGACTGTGTCAGAAATGATCTGAGGACAGTTCCGAAAGCAAACCCACAATCATCTCGAAATAGTCCACATGTGATGCGGACATGAATCATGAAATTGTCCTTAAATGATCTTAACTGATCCCGAAATAGTCAAACCGGATCTCGAAAGCAATCTACAAATAGCCTTGAAATGATTCCGATCACCATTCCAAAATTATTCCTACAGCAAACCCGAATTAGTTCCGAAACGGTTTCTAAATATTCACGAAACGGTTTTTAAAAAAATCTGAAATCATCCAGATAACAATTCTAAAAGGATACAAAGATAGCCCCAAAGGCGATCCCAAAATAGCAAAATAAAAATAGTTCCGAAATAGTCAAAATGGTCCCGAAAAAAAATCCGGAAATATCCCGAAATGATCCGGAATTAAGGAGCCTTGTGTGATTCATTCATTCAGTTTTTGGAACTTAACCGCTCTGACGTTAACTAACGCCAATTGGGAGCAGCAAGACAGTGCAAAATTTTCTCTACTCGTCATTTCCAAACCAGTGAAGGTCTCCCCTTCCTCTGCTTCCAAAACGGTCTTCTTACATTTTCATAGCATCTAACCAGCGAAGCCATTCGTCTGTTGCGTGAATCGCGCTAATATTTACCAGATATTCAATGGGAAAATCCAAAGTTTTTATCATGTTCTACGTGGTTCTTTTCGAAAAAGAAAACATTCGACGTTAGAATAATAACGAACAGATAAACACATTTTCTGACACAATATTTGAGCCTTTAAAACTTGTTTACAAGAAACAAAGTAATCACACCGCTACAACAGACACAAAACAATAAACGCATTAAAGCAACAAACCCACAAAGAAGGTCAAACGACTAGAATTACTGACTTTTACCTCCCTCAGTCAGCCACAAAAAACGATGAGTAAAAACCACCCTCGGTTCTGAGAACACACAGCACATTAAAGCAACAAACCCACAAAGAAGGTCAAACGACTAGAATTACTGACTTTTACCTGCCTCAGTCAGCCATACAAAACGATCAGTAAAAACCACCCTCGGTTCTGAATGAACACACAGCACATACACATACATATACACAAGCATCAATTTTGACAATACCTGCTCATGTACCTACGAATTATAAATACAAGACAAACGACAACAACACATCAGAACGAAAATCGACACTGATAATGGCACAACGCCGAAACCGGTTTGTCTCGAAACAAAATTTGACAAGGGATGACGGAAAATCATTCAAATAAACATTCAAACCTACCGTTTTATTAGCCGTCAGCTGTTGCTGATATAAACGTCGCATTTCCAATTGCTCAGCTGTGCTTAATTCCTCACTTCGTGTCACATTCTCCAAAAGTATCTCTTTACTAAATAGTAAAATATGATAATAATTTTATATGTATTTCATTACACTAACAATTTCTACTCACTTGCAATGAGCTGATGTATCATCACTGCGCTCTGCGGTCATAGTGGTAACAATTTCACCTTCAACTTCCATTTCTTCCTTGGTGTTCGTGCGCTCTTTGCTACGATCTGTTTTTGATGGTTTATCAGATCTCTTATCAAACTTTTCTGCACTCATTTCTTGTGGATCCTCCGCATCTTCGTCAGTTTTATGGCTTTCGTCTTCATTGTTTTCCATTTCGTCGTTTTCCGCATTTTGTTGTTCTTCGTCGTTTTGTTCATCTTCTTGATGTTGTATTTTCTTTGATTGCTCTTCGGTCGCGTTATCCAGCGTTGTTATATCGCTTTTCTTTGGATCTTTAACATGTTGGAATTCTTCGGCATCTGTTTTTTTATCATCATCTTCTTCGTCTTTGGCGTCGTCGCTCTGTTGTTGTTGTTCTTTCACTTTATCTATTGTTTTCAATTGTTTCAACTTATTCATTTCCGCTTCACCTAAAAATAGGCAGTTTTATAAGTATAAAAATATTGAGCTTTGTTAAGTCAAGTCGTTAACTCACCTAATGTTCGCTCTTCATTCGTTTTTCCCTGTTTACGCTTCTCCTTGGACTCTCGCTCTTTCGTGCTCTCATGCTTGGCCACCTTTTCCTTAGTTTCAGCGATGCCTTGGTGGCCGCCTTCATTGGTCTATTTAAAAAGTTATTGCTCAAATTATAAACCACTTGCTCTAAAAAAAAGCTTTATATACTCACATCGTTTTCCGCTTGACCAACTCCATCTTTCTCTTCTCCCGTTTCTTGTTCATCTAATTTTTGTTCCTGTTTCACTTCTTCATCTTTCTCGCTTTGCACTTGATCTGGTGTGCCTTTGTTTTCTGTTTCTGGTACTGATTGCATATTCTCTTCCTTGCTCGTTTTGTCCTTAGACTGTTCGTATTCTTCCGGCTTTTCGCTATGTTCCTCCTCCTCTTTTTCAGCTTCTTGTTTATCCTCTGTGGTGGTTTGTGCTTCTTGTTCGCCACGCGTTTGTGTTTCATCTGATTCCCCATCTTTGTCTTCTTCATCTCGCTCTTTTTCTTCATCACTATTTGTATCTTTTCGCAGTTCGGTATCTGCATTTTCCGCCTCTGAGTCGCTATCATCTGATTTTGTTTCGTTTTCTTTTCCTTCTTCCTCTTGCTCGTCTTTAGAAGGCTCATTTGGGTTCTCTTCCATATTTTCTTTCATTGTATCAATATCGAATGGATTTTCTTCGCCTTCGCGCTCGTCTTCGCCCTCTTGCTCATTATCCATATTCATATCACCCAAATCCATTTCCTCGGCCTCCGGTGGTTCTTCCAACTCATTGTGATAAGGATTGGGCTGATCTTCATCCACTTCAGGTTCTTTCATATTTTCAACGTCCTTTTCTGGTTGCTTACGTTTATCGTTTGTTGTATCATTTGTAGCATCTAGACCTTCGTTCTCGTCATCGTTTTCTTTGGCAGCCTCATTCTTTGTTTCCAAATCATTGTGCGTATCTTTTTCATCTTTCGTGCCCTTTCCTTGTTCATTATCATCCTGTTCCTGCTCTTCATCTTCTTCTTCTCCTTTCTCTTCATCATCACCCCATATTTGCTCATCCAACTTTTCTGCCTCCTGCCCGGTCTCACCCATTTCTTTATTCATTTCACCATCATCTTCCGATTCACCGCTGTCATCTTCTTCATTCTTCTCTATATCCTGCATTTTTGCGTCAAAGTCCTCACTCACATCAATTGACTTATCTTGCTTGCAGTCTTCCGGCTGCTTGCCTTGCTCCTCTTTGCGATCCTCCGGCCGTTTTGCGTCGTCTAATTGATCTTCAGACTCAATCCTATCCGACGCATCATTCTCACCAGTTCCATCTTCCAAACCGAAACCTTCACCCTCTTTCTGCTTCTTGGCCTGCCCTTCTTCATCATGCATCAGATCGGGTGGCACACAAAAACCTTTGCTGCCGATCTCTACAAAAACGGTCAACATAACAGAGAGCATTTTCGCTGAGACTTTGTGTGCGCCCAATTGTTGGAACAGATAGTAATCGGCCAATAAATAATATTGTTCTAAAATGGGCATAAGTGTGATGAGCTTGCGCGCAGAAGCCAACTTTAGCTGCGTTGGTATTGCATGTTTGAGCGTGAGTAGGACGTGCGACAGTTGCTGCACGATGTTTGCGATATTAAGCGTCTCCCAATCAGATTCGAGCGCAGTATGTAATTGTTCCTTCAAATGTTTTTCTTGCAACTCGAGCTCATTGTGCGCTTTACTGGGTGACGACGTTGACTCCTCAGTCGACTGAGTAGCAGTTGGTATTTCAGTGTGTTTTTTGTAAAGTTTCTGTAAGGCCAGTAATACAGCATGTAGAATACGTTCCAACACAGCTTCCACTTGTTCTAAATTTGTTGGTGCAGTAGAGGGAGATGAGGAAATGCGATTCCTACAAGCTTTGATGTCTGAAAGCAGCGCTGAAATCGGTTTAGCGAAAGGTAAATCTTCGCCAACGGCTCTACTCAAGCTAGTAAATATTTGCTGAATGTTTTGTTGCAATTCTGCATGCGTTGCTTTGTAACCGCTTACCATTGCTACGCTCAGGAATTCCTTATCATTTTTTAACATATCAATGAGCGTTGATTTGGCAGTTGTAAGCACATACTCACAATTTGAAACGATGACACTATAGTATGGTGAGTTTTGCAGCAAACGATTTCCACTACTCAGCAAAACATTATCTGCTGCACTTTCGGTAGATGGCGCACATGTCAACAGCAACGCGAACTGTTCTATAACATAACGTATGTGGGAGATGGATTCGCGCAAGCAAATATAAGCTTTACGCGTTTCGTTAAAGCCGAGGGCCTGCACAGCTTTAGCAGAGTCTTCAACACATGCTACATCGTGAATATCTTTTATTTGCTGCATTAATATTTCTAAATCATAAATTTGCTTACACGTACTGGAAAGTATACGTCGTTGACTTTGCACCAGGAGAAACATATCGACAGCAAAACCTTTGATGCGTTCGATATTGGGTGGACCCAATTCGGAAAGCGGTGCTAGCATGATGTTTTGCAGTAAACGCAATTTAAATTCACATTTAGCATAATAACGATCTAAGTTCTCATTTAAATGCAATAAATGTGCGTGGAGACGCTTATCATTGCGCGCGCCTAACATTGTCTTAATACAGAATGGCGGTATGGTCAGCTCTGAGAAATCATTACGTAGCGATAATTCCATTAAACCTGATTTAAAACTCAAACCAAGTTGTGCGAGCGTTTTAAATAGATCAGCAAGCCCTTTGCGTTTTTGCTGCAATATTTGTTTGGCTTCTATCAGTTGTTTAGGGCGTTCCTTGCTACGATCCACACTAAGCGCTCGCAATTCATCACAACGCTCCAATTGCGCACAAAGCACGCTATCCAAAGCGATTGTCAGTTTCGGAAACTTAGCGTGACGTACAGTTTCTTTGACAATATTCCGTGATATTTTGAATAAGCGACCAACTTTTTGCAAAAGTTGCTGACTATCATTTGAAGCCTGCACTACAAGGTCTTCAGCGTGTGCGGCGCCATTATTAGCATCATGAGCGAATTTCTCCGACAACTTTGCTGCTGCTATAAAGTTTTTAACTTCTACTAAATAATATTTAATGCGCGCATCATAGCGTAATTCACGTCCTTTATCATTTTCAAAATTGTAATCTTTAACAGTAGCATCTTTTGGTTGAAATACTGGTGTTATTTTTTGCTGCAATTGTTGTTGATATTCTTTTAAAAATTTATTCAAATTACGGTGAACGCGCGCCACATTATTTCGCATACTAAAGTAAGATAAATCTTTATTATAACTTTCAATCTTGACGAGCTCTTTTAGTTTCTTTTCAATAGGCGAACGCATGTTCAGCGCAGTCTCTTCAATTTCTTGAACAAATTGCGCAAAATAGATTTGTAAATTGCGCAAGCCGGATATGAGTGCGCGCGCTTTTTCAGTTGCGGCGCTATTTACAGTAAATTGGTCGAGGTTATGCAAATATAATTCGAATGCTTGTAAAAGTTGTAGGCGCACATGAAAATCGCCATAATTTGCTGCTTCAACAAACTGGCGTAGTATGCGTACAATATCGTTAGCGCTAACTTTCGACTTTTTGTGCAAACAATCAGACTCATCGAGCACTTCACCATCGGCGAAACGTTTTTCTGCGCTTTTCATATCCGTAAATGTGCTATCCAGATCCCGTTCTAAACGATATTCACGCAAAAGTTGATAAATGAAAAACCAATATTTATGTGCATTAGCTTCGACTTTTTCCTTAGTCTGATTGAGGCAATTGCGCCAACATTGCAATTCCAATTTCATCCAACGTTGCACACATTCAGCTACTCCCACTTCTTGCTGACGCATATGATTACCTTTATGCGCTATCTCATTCCATTGTGCCAACTTTTGACGCAGTAGTTGAAAGCCAGTGTTGAAGCGTACCACTGGTGCTGTGGCTGGCAGCGTGCGTATTCGTTCAATTACACGTTTTATATCAATCAAGCCTGCATGTTCAGGATATAAATCTAGCTGGACCTCGGTATGCGCTTCAATATCTTTAAGTAACTCAATACAACCCATTATTTCAGGTATGTTCGAATCTTTGTAGTAATTATAGCTGCTTTTATGTTCATTCAGAGTTTGCGGCATCAATAAATCAGTATTGGAGAGTTGCTGTTGTTGTAGCGCAAGTGCAAAAATGCAGCTGTTATATGTCTCCTCTGTGAATGCATCATTTAGGCCACGTTTGTAATACGCATATAAGGGAACAAATGCGCGCATGCGCGCTTCAAATGGTTCAACGAATTTTAATTCATCGCGTTTCGTTTTCGTTGCTTTGTAATAATATACGCGCGTATACTGCTCCATTAAATCTATGAAATTTGTCGATAAAAATGTGTAATCTTCATCGCTTATTAGTTGCGTGATTTTCTTCTTCAAATTAGCTTTTTTATCTAATTTAACAACTTTCTCAAGCGTTGCCTCTATTAGAAATTCACCAAAATCTTCTTCAACATTTGTGGGAAAATGTGTTTCGATTTCTTGGAGCTCCAGCAATTCTTCATCTTCTTCAGCGCACTTTGTTTTATTAACATACAAACTTTCCTCTTCTGCTTTTTGTGCTCGTCTGCGCTCCTCTTCAGCTTGCCATATTTCATTTGTTACAGAAAAAATAAAATCAAGCTCATGAAATATGCATTCATTTATTGTTTGCGAAATTGCAATATTGTTGCGCAGCTCGGTGAGTTTTGCTTTCAGTAAACCAAAATAACTGTACTCACTATGTGGCAGCTGTTGCATTACACAATTTATATATGAGCTCTGCTTCAGCACTGCATGTGTTGAATATTCCACTTCTGATTTTATTAAATGATGAGTTGCTGGAAATTCTGCAATATTTGCCAAAGTTTGCGATAATTTTTCACTTGAATTCAAATTTGTGTAGACTTGTTTGTGCTCACTCTGCAATTGCACAATATTACTACTCGCTTGTGTGAGTAAAATTTTCAAGCCTTCAAAGCTGAAACGTAGTTTATCGATAGAATATTGCAGCGGTTGTATGAAATCTTGATAGTGATCCATATACGCTTTTAAAGTGTGATTTAGAAAACGTTGTGAGTTCGTTATCCATAAATTCAGTTTACCTATAACTTCAGCATTATTGTTAAGAGATTTTTGTGCTGTATTTGTGTGAAATTCACGTGTGAGTAGCAACCATGAACGTTGTGCGCTTTCGATAAGCGTTATTAAACTTTGTGGTGAGCAATTTGTGCGAAGATAATGCCCAATATCTTCGACAAGTTTGCTATAGAGACATTTTTCTGGACGCAACGCTAATTTTTGCGCAAATTTTTGTTGTTTAACGTGCAATGCAATTAAGCGCGCTTCAAACGCTTTGTATATTTCAACACCGAAATTTTTATATTTCATAACAATGCGCATAAAATCATACGCTGTAGTCATTGTATACAAACAATTTATATCCTCTACAACATACAAATTCTTCAAACGATTCTTTTCAACGGGATCAATGATTGGCGTGAAAGTGAGCAAACACACTTCAATAGCACCAATCAAACTATTTAGTAATGCGACTTGATATTGCATTATTTGTTGATTGTAGACTGGAACATGCGTATATTGCTGCTGCAAGAGATTCATACTTTCAAGCTTTAAAATTTCTGTATGCTCTTTCTCTAAAATCTGTACCAGTTTTTCAAAGTGTTCATTATATTCATTAAACTCCTCCCTTTCCAAACTCTCACAAATATGTCGCACATATGCAACTTCATGCAGCAATTTCTGTGCATTCATTTTCACAATACTAAAATTATTTTGCACGATACTGTAATCGGTTGCCATCAAAGCAGCATTTTGCCATAGAAGTTGCTGTAGATGTTTCAATGTTGCTTGCCATTCACTCAATTCATTTAGCGGTATGGGGCGAAGCGTGCCATTTTCTTGATATACTAGTGACAAGAACACATTTAGAAAACTACAGCCATCATAGGTATAAGTACAATCAATATCTTCGGCCACTCTGCGCACATTTGTAGCATTTTCGCGCGTCGCTAAATTGCACAATTGTATATTGTTAACCGCATTTATTAATTGTGCATAATATGAATTAAAATGTCTATAGCTGCCATTTAGATATTGTAATAGCTGCTCGAATACCTGCACGCTTTCAACGCTTTTTAAATACTCCATCATATGTGTCCATACTTTTTCATAGCGCTTGTACATGTTCGAATTGTATGTTTTAATTAAACACCATGTAAAATTATTGAGTGATGTAGTTTCCTCACAGTAAATTTCATTAATCTTGGTATCGTTGGAAGCACTGCAATTGCCAATAATACATAAAGCTTTAGCTAAGTAAAATTCACGCAGCGCAAGCAAGCGCAAATCAAACTCTTTCGGTTGCAATTCCGCCTCCAGCTCATCTTGTGAGTTCACAGCATTTTGTAGTGCAACAATTTCTGTTTGAAGAAGATCTAAATCTTCATATGCTGCATTGCTTTTTTCTTCCAGTTGCTCATTTATAAATTCGTGTAATGCTGATTGTAGATCGTCAGGTATTTCAGTGCTATGTGTTTGTTGTACTTCAATTTGCTTCACCTTGCAGCTGATACGTTGTTCGAAGCATTTATTGATGATTTCGCGTGCTCGTTTGGCATTATCGGATTTTTGTGTAAAAAATTTTCTTAAAACAAATAACGGGGTATAGCTGCCATATAACGGTACAACATCAAGCACGTGGTCCATGAGCCGTATCAGTTTGTAAAATTTAATCTGTAAAAAAAATAATTGGAATTACGATAATTTGAAAAAAAAAAAGAAAAATTAAAAAAAATTTTTAAGTTAAACCCCAGCCAGCATTTTTTGAAATTTTTGATCATAAAATATTTAAATATCATACATCAAGATGATTAAAAACGTTCAAATTTAAAAGTATTTTCCATGACGGAACGATACAAGGTGGCAGCATGGTGACATACCTACAAACATAAATAAAAATTCTATGTATTTTGTTTTTGTAAATTCGATGGACAAATGTCAAAATCGTACTGCGCCGAAAGTTGATGTATCAAATCAAATAAAAAAATGGTATGATCAGCTGTCCCATGCTGCCACCTTGTATCGTTCCGCCATGGTATTTTCTATTCGAAAATTAATGTATCGTCGGGAGAAAAATGTACCATAAATGTGATTATTCTTGAATAATCATTTTTGATTCATGTTTCGAAACACTTTTTATTCATATTTGATATCACTGTAAAATTTAGCATTAATTGTTTTAGAGTAATATTTGACTGCTTTTCACAGTCATTTTCTGATCATATTCGTGAACATATTTCAATCGTTTTGGTTGAGATTTTTGAATCATTTTTGAATGCGATTATGATGCATTGATTCTTCATATATCATTCAAAATAAGATACTACATAGTAATCTTATTTCATCAGGGGAAGAAAGAATGCGGAAGTGAGCTATTTGAGCCACAGGTCACTCGCAAACAAACTTGACCGATATACACCTGCGACTACAACATCCAACCTCAGCTATGATCGACAATATCTTAAAATACGGTACAGTACGGGATGTTGAAGACATATCCAAGTACATATGTCAAGAGAGTTTCACTTACCTAGGGTTCAAATAGCTCACAACCTTTGTATTGTCCAAATATTATGTACATATTTTCTGGGAAGCCGAAGGTGGAGAAATGGTTGGGGAAATCTTCGTTCGAGCAGCATTTGCATTATATTTGCTTAAAGAACATCTTAATAATAAAATTTTGATATATGTATGTACATATTTTTTCTTAGCTTCATGATTGAAAAAATGTGTGCACGTGAAAAAATAAGATTTTCAATGAAAAGTAAAATTTTAACAAGTATAAAATTTATTGCTCAGTCAACAAAGATAGTCGGAAAAGATTCAGAAAGCTGATTGAAAAATTACTACAAATTTTTGATCACTCAAAGTAAACACATTTGATTCAAATATGATTCCAAAATGTGATTGAAAAACAATATTCAGTTTTTGATCATCAAAAGTATTCATATTTGATTATTCTTTTTGTTGATTTTTATGAAATATTAAAATCTAGTCATCAAAGGACTTAAAAAATGATTCCAAAAAGTGATCGAAAATGATTTTCAGTTTTTCATCATCAAAAGTATTCATATTTGGTTATTTCTTGTGTTCACTTGTATGATAACTCATTATTGTGATTATTCAGAAAGAGTAATCAAATTGTATTGATATGTAGGGAAATTCAAAATTGAATCAGCTAAACGCTAAGTGGGATTGAATGCAAACATCACAATATAAACATCCTTTTATAAATATCGTATCAAACTTATCACATCACTAATATAAAAAAGTAAGGAAAGCTAAGTTCGGGTGTAACCGAACATTACATACTCAGCTGAGAGCTTTGGAGACAAAATAAGGGAAAATCACAATGTAGGAAAATGAACCTAGGGTAAACCTGGAATGTGTTTGTGTGACATGTGTATCAAATGGAAGGTATTAAAGAGTATTTTAAAATGGAGTGGGCCATAGTTCTATAGGTGGACGCCATTTCGGGATATCGCCATAAAGGTGGACCAGGGGTGACTCTAGAATGCGTTTGTACGATATGGGTATCAAATGAAAGGTGCTAATGATTATTTAAAACGGAGTGGGCCTTAGTTGTATAGGTGGACGCCTTTTCGAGATATCGCAATAAGGGTGGACCACGGGTGACTCTAGAATGTATTTTTACGATATGGGTATCAAATTAAGGGTATTAATGAGGGTTTTAAAAGGGAGTGGCCCTTAGTGGTATATGTGAAGGCGTTTTCGAGATATCGACCAAAATGTGGATCAGGGTGACCCAGAACATCATCTGTCGGGTACCGCTAATTTATTTATATATGTCATAACACGAACAGTATCCTGCCGAGATTCCAAGGGCTTTTGATTTCGACCTCCACAACTTTTTCATTTCTTCTACTTAACATGGTAGGTGTCACACCCATTTTACAAAGTTTTTTCTAAAGTTATATTTTGCGTCAATAAACCAATCCAATTTTTGATATTTGGTACAGAATTATGGCATTTTTTTCATTTTTCGTAATTTTCGATATCAAAAAGTGGGCGTGGTCATTGTCGGATTTCGGCCATTTTTTATACCAAGATAAAGTGAGTTCAGATAAGTACGTGAACTAAGTTTAGTAAAGATATATCGATTTTTGCTCAAGTTATCGTGTTAACGGCCAGCGGAAGGACAGACCGTCGACCGTGTATAAAAACTGGGCGTGGCTTCAACCGATTTTGCCCATTTTCACAGAAAACAGTTATCGTCATAGAATCTATGCACCTACCAAATTTCACAAGGATTGGTAAATTTTGGTTCGACTTATGGCCTTAAAAGTATTCTAGACGAATTAAATGAAAAAGGGCGGAGCCACGCCCATTTTGAAATTTTCTTTTATTTTTGTATTTTGTTGCACCATATCATTACGGGAGTTGAATGTTGACATAATTTACTTATATACTGTAAAGATATTAAATTTTTTATTAAAATTTGACTTAACAATTTTTTTTTTTAAGTGGGCGTGTTCGTCACCCGATTTTGCTAATTTTTATTTAGCACACATATAGTAATAGGAGGAACGTGCCTGCCTAATTTCATCATGATATCTTTAAGGACTGCGAAATTACAGCTTGCAAAACTTTTAAAGTACCTACTTTTAAAAGTGGGCGGTGCCACGCCCATTGTCCAAAATTTTACTAATTTTCTATTTTTCGTCATAAGGTCAACGCACCTACCAAGTTTCATCGCTATATCCGTTTTCGGTAATGAATTATCGCACTTTTTCGGTTTTTCGAAATATTCGATATCGAAAAAGTGGGCGTGGTTGTAGTCCGATTTCGTTCATTTTAAATAGCGATCTGAGATGAGTGCCCAGGAACCTACGTACCAAATTTCATCAAGATACCTCAAAATTTACTCAAGTTATCGTGTTTACGAACGGACGGACGGACGGACATGGTTAAATGAATTTCCTTTTTCGCCTAGATCATTAATTTGATATATAGAAGTCTATATCTATCTCGATTAGTTTAAGCCGTTACAGATTACCGTTATGCGAACAAAGTTAATATACTCTGTGAGCTCTGCTCAGCTGAGTATAAAAAAAATTCGAAAAAGATCACGTTCCAAATACTACTACAACAGTCTCAGAGGACACAATATGACTTCTCCTTAAAAAATATCCCATCAAATGTTATAAGCAAAATAAAAATTATTCAGGTATTTTGTTTGTTAACTTTTTCTCTACACCACAGTAGTATACCGTCAATTGCCTCATCTTGGAATATTCCCGCAAGGAAAGTTATTAATGTTTGTACATGGGGCAAATATACGAAATTTTCGCCAAAAATTGGAAATCGTCAAAAAGTGTAGAAAAAAAAAATTTGTACCAAATTTGTGTTTCTTTTCATTTACTTTTAAATAAAACCTGGTTTAAAAAAAAAATAATTTTCTACAGTTTTTGACGATTGCCAATTTTTGTTGGAAATTTCGTATATTTGCCCCATGTACAAACATCAATATCTTTCCTTGCGTGAATATTCCAAGATGAGGCAATTGATGGTATACTACTGTGGTGTAGAGAAAAAATTAACAAACGGGTATGAAGTGATAAAAGTAAAATTGTAGCTGTGCCCACAAAGAAACATGCTCCTGAAAAAAATTTACGCAATTAAGCGCTTCCACTTTTCTGCCTCTACCTTCAAAACTGATAGGGGCACATCGAATTTGAAGCTCCAGGTATTTTTAGTCCCTGATAGGCTATTATCGTGCATAATCCAAATTTCAATACTCAGTTGTCTCAAAAAGCTATAAGCAAAAAACTGTCAATATTGAAAATGACAAAAAAAAGTATCGCTACTTTGATTGATGAAAGTTTTGAGTATTGGAGGGGCTCATTAATTTTGCTCATACTTTTAGAACCTCCGTCTCAAAAACAACATTCGGTTTAAATTCCATAGCGTTTCAGCGATACCTCAAAATTTTATTGAAAAAATTCAAAAAAAAAAAAAATCAAGGGTATCGCTTGAAAAAGTGTAAAAATCGACGTTTTTTACGTTTCCAAGTTCTGCAAAAACTTACTATCAACTTTCTTGATTTTTAAAATCATCAGATCGTATAGTCAAACGGTCAAACTTAATGTGCTTATACTTTTTTCTGGCCTTAAGTTTTTTGCCCGTGTGCAAAACCCGAGTATCCAAAAAAGTAAAAGTTTTTGGGATTTGCCCATAAGACCTTCATATTATTGAACAAATAAAAATTCTATATAACAAGTAAAGATGTCTAAGTTCGGGTGCAACCGAACATTATATACTTAGCGTGAGCTTCAATTTTACATTTCATTTCAGATAAATTACTTTTCTACATAACACGTGGCACCGCCCTTAAAATAAAAATGTCTCCGCATTTCCTCATACAGTAAAACTTGATAAGTGAAATATATATTGATTCAAAACTAGTTTTTGCTAAGTTATAGCTTATTATTATAGTCTACGACTTTTTATACCTTTCATGAACATGAAATGGTATATTAACTTTGGTCCGATGTTTGTAACGTTGAGAAATATAGAAGATAGACTCACCATTATGTATACCGAATTGATCAGGGCGACGAACTGAGTTGATATAGCCATGTCCGTCTCTCCGTCCGTCTCTATGTTTGAACGCAAACTAGTCCCTCAAATTTTGAGATATCTCAATGAAAATTGGCACAAGGATGTATTTTTGTATTATATTAGACATTTGTCGGATCCGGTAGGATCGGACCACGTTAACATATATCTCCCATACAACCGATCGTTCAGATAAGACGATTTTGGTCATTCCTGCCACAATTTAGAAAGTATAGCCACCGTGGTGTGATGGTAGCGTGCTGCGCTTACCACACCGTATGCCCTGGGTTCACACCCCGGGCAAAGCAACAACAAAATTTTAGAAATAAGGTTTTTCAATTAGAAGAAAATTTTTCTAAGCGAGGTCGCCCCTCGGCAGTGTTTGGCAAGCGCTCCGGGTGTATTTCTGCCATGAAAAGCTCTCAGTGAAAACTCATCTGCCTTGCAGATGCCGTTCGGAGTCGGCATAAAACATGTAGGTCCCGTCCGGCCGATTTGTAGGGAAAATCAAGAGGAGCACGACGCAAATTGGAAAAGAAGCTCGGCCTTAGATCTCTTCGGAGGTTATCGCGCCTTACATTTATTTTATTTTTTATATCATAGAAGATATCCTGAAAAAACCACTTTGATCGGAGCTACATATATACATATAGTTATAGAAAAGATAGAAAGATTTTTGGCCATTTCTCCCTTAATTTAGAAAGTATAAACGTAAAACTCGGTCATATATATTTTAATATATCATAGAAGATTTTCTTAAAAAATCACTTTGATCGGAGCTATATATAGTATATATCCCATACAACCGATTGTTCAGATATAAAGATTTTTGGCAATTTCTCCCTTAATTTCCAATATAAAAACGTTAAACTTGGTGATATTTATTCTAATATATCAGAGAAGATTTCATGAAAAAATTACTTCGATCGGAGCTATATATAATATATATCCCATACAACCGATCGTTCAGATAAGGGGGTTTTTTGCCATTTTTATACCTTTCATGAACATGAAATGGTATATTAACTTTGGACCGATGTTTGTAACGTTGAGAAATATAGAAGATAGACTCACCATTAAGTATACCGAATTGATCAGGGCGACGAATTGAGTTGATATAGCCATGTCCGTCTGTCCGTCCGTCTGTCTGTTTGAACGCAAACTAGTCCCTCAAATTTTGAGATATCTCAATGAAATTTGGCACTAGGATGTATTTTTGTATTATATTAGACATTTGTCGGATCCACTATAAAATATATCTCCCATACAACCGATCGTTCAGATAAGACGATTTTGGTCATTCCTGCCGCAATTTAGAAAGTATATACGTGAAACTCGGTGATATATATTCTAATATATCATAGAAGATATCTTGAAAAAATCACTTTGATCGGACCTATATAAAGTATATATCCCATACAACCGATCGTTCAGATAGAAAGATTTTTGGCAATTTCTCCCTTAATTTCCAATATAAAAACGTTAAACTTGGTGATATTTATTCTTATATATCATAGTAGAATTCATGAAAAAATCATTTTGATCCGAGCTATATATAATATATATCCCATACAACCGATCGTTCAGATAGAAAGATCTTTAGCCATTTCTCCCTTAATTTCCAATATAAAAACGTTAAACTTGGTTATATTTATTCTTATATATCATAGAAGATTTCTTGAAAAAATCACTTTGAGCGGAGCTATATGTATATAATATATACCTATCCCATACAACCGATCGTTCAGATAGAAAGATTTTTGGCCATTTCTCCCTTAGTTTCCAATATAAAAAAGTGAAACTTGGTGATATATATTCTAATATATCATAGAAGATTTCCTGTAAAAATCGTTTCGATCGGAGCTATATATAATATAATCCCATACAACCTATCGTTCAGATAAGGGGGTTATTTGTCATTTTTTATTTTATATTTATCTTAAAAATCGTTTAGGTATGTACATCTGTTCACTATATATTTCTTATCTTATACGTCCGATTATTTTGAGATTACGAACGGGATAAGATTATTGTTCAGCCCCATTCATGAAAGGTATGAAGTCTTCGAGACAGCCGAAGACAGTCTCGTCCTTACTTGTTTAAACTTGTTTTATATCTAAGTAGCCGTGGTCTTTAACCGATCTCGTCCATTTTTCTAGAAATATTTCCTGCTATAGGGAAAATTTGTGTACCCAATTTTGTTACGATATGTAAATTTTTCTTCGTGTTATGGCCGCCGAAACATAGAAAATTGCTTAGTCATAAAATGGGCGGTGCCACGCCCATTTTTTTAATTTTTATTTTAATTTATTGTTATAAATCCACTTGGGAAATGAAATACCATTGATATAAAGCTCTTTGCAATAGCTTATTTTATTCGTCCACGACCCTTTTAAAAATATTTTATATAAAAGTGGGCGTGGTCCTTAACCGATTTCGTCCTTTTTCTTCAAAGCATTCCTTATAGTAAAAGCAACCTTTCCGCCAAATTTTGTTACGATAGGTTTAACGATTTTTGATTTATGATTAATAATATTTGTACAATTGATTTTATCACAAGTGGGCGGTGCCACGCCCATTTAAAAAAAAAAATTTCAAATTTTTATCAAGAGTCTTAATATCAGTCCACACGTCAAATTTCAACATTCTAGGTGTATTATTTACTAAATCAAGTTTTTTGTGTTTTCTAAAATGTTATATATATAAAAAGTGGGCGTGGTTATCATCCAATTTCGCTCATTTTCAATACCAATCTATTCTAGGTCCAGCTCGTGTACCAAATTTGGTGAAGATATCTCAATATTTACTCAAGTTGTCGTGTTAACGGACGGACGGACGCACGGACGGACATGGCTCAATCAAATTTTTTTTCGATACTGATGATTTTTATATATGGAAGTCTATATCTATCTCGATTCCTTTATAGCTGTACAACCAACCGTTATCCAATCAAAGTTAATATACTCTGTGTGCAAAGCACGTAATATACTCTGTGTGCAAAGCACGCTGAGTATAAAAAGGGCGAACTCAAAAACATCACATCAAAAATATTATATCAGACTCAACCACAGATATCACATAAACAGTTTCTAATTATATGATAAATATGTAAAACTGAGCCCGAATTTACAAAGCTTCTCATTCGCAACGAAGAAGAAAAAAAGTGAAACTTGGTGATATATATTCTAATATATCATAGAAGATTTCCTGTAAAAATCGTTTCGATCGGAGCTATATATAATATAATCCCATACAACCTATCGTTCAGATAAGGGGGTTATTTGTCATTTTTTATTTTATATTTATCTTAAAAATCGTTTAGGTATGTACATCTGTTCACTATATATTTCTTATCTTATACGTCCGATTATTTTGAGATTACGAACGGGATAAGATTATTGTTCAGCCCCATTCATGAAAGGTATGAAGTCTTCGAGACAGCCGAAGACAGTCTCGTCCTTACTTGTTTAAACTTGTTTTATATCTAAGTAGCCGTAGTCTTTAACCGATCTCGTCCATTTTTCTAGAAATATTTCCTGCTATAGGGAAAATTTGTGTACCCAATTTTGTTACGATATGTAAATTTTTCTTCGTGTTATGGCCGCCGAAACATAGAAAATTGCTTAGTCATAAAATGGGCGGTGCCACGCCCATTTTTTTAATTTTTATTTTAATTTATTGTTGTAAATCCACTTGGGAAATGAAATACCATTGATATAAAGCTCTTTGCAATAGCTTATTTTATTCGTCCACGACCCTTTTAAAAATATTTTATATAAAAGTGGGCGGGGTCCTTAACCGATTTCGTCCTTTTTCTTCAAAGCATTCCTTATAGTAAAAGCAACCTTTCCGCCAAATTTTGTTACGATAGGTTTAACGATTTTTGATTTATGATTAATAATATTTGTACAATTGATTTTATCACAAGTGGGCGGTGCCACGCCCGTTTAAAAAAAAATTTCAAATTTTTATCAAGAGTCTTACGTCAAATTTCAACATTCTAGGTGTATTATTTACTAAATCAAGTTTTTGTGTTTTCTAAAATGTTATATATATAAAAAGTGGGCGTGGTTATCATCCAATTTCGCTCATTTTCAATACCAATCTATTCCAGGTCCAGCTCGTGTACCAAATTTGGTGAAGATATCTCAATATTTACTCAAGTTGTCGTGTTAACGGACGGACGGACGCACGGACGGACATGGCTCAATCAAATTTTTTTCGATACTGATGATTTTTATATATGGAAGTCTATATCTATCTCGATTCCTTTACACCTGTACAACCAACCGTTATCCAATCAAAGTTAATATACTCTGTGTGCAAAGCACGTAATATACTCTGTGTGCAAAGCACGCTGAGTATAAAAAGGGCGAACTCAAAAACATCACATCAAAAATATTATATCAGACTCAACCACAGATATCACATAAACAGTTTCTAATTATATGATAAATATGTAAAACTGAGCCCGAATTTAGAATTAGAAAACATAATAATTGAAATTCAATTATTATAAGCCGGTGTTAAGCTCATGAATTCTTAAATATAAGTATAAACTGAACACACCATTAAACAAACATACATAAATATGTAAAACTGAGCCCGAGTTTACAAAGCTTCTCATTCGCAACGAAGAAGAACTTTACAAAAACAAATCTACATGGCACACAAATTAATATAGAGACAATGTCTCAATTGTGTTGTTAGTGTAGAAATGAGAAAAACTGAATTAAGCATGAAAACAAATACCAGCAGGATAGCCTAGTGGTTAAAGGCAACTGCAATTTCACCATGTGATTCACGGTTCGAATCCCGGTGAAGCCTTTGATAATATTACAAAATTGCCTGATGATGATTACGTTGGCGGTTTTCGAAATGGTTCCATCGCAATATGCCAGTAAATGTTTCTTTCCTTTCAGTTTCTCTTAGAAAACATAATAATTGAAATTCAATTATTATAAGCCGGTGTTAAGCTTATGAATTCTTAAATATAAGTATAAACTGAACATACCATTAAACAAACATACATAAATATGTAAAACTGAGCCCGAGTTTACAAAGCTTCTCATTCGTTGGCGGTTTTCGAAATGGCTCCATCGCAATATGCCAGTAAATGTTTCTTTCCTTTCAGTTTCTCTTAGAAAACATAATAATTGAAATTCAATTATTATAAGCTGGTGTTAAGCTCATGAATTCTTAAATATAAGTATAAACTGAACACACCATTAAACAACCATACATAAATATGTAAAACTGAGCCCGAGTTTACAAAGCTTCTCATTCGCAACGAAGAAGAACTTTACAAAAACAAATCTACATGGCACACAAATTAATATAGAGACAAAATGTCTAAATTGTGTTGTTAGTGTAGAAATGAGAAAAACTGAATTAAGCATGAAAACAAATACCAGCGGGATAGCCTAGTGGTTAAAGGCAATTGCAGTTTCACCATGTGATTCACGGTTCGAATCCCGGTGAAACCTTTGATAACATTACAAAATTGCCTGATGATGATTACGTTGGCGGTTTTCGAAATGGTTCCATCGCAATATGCCAGTAAATGTTTCTTTCTTTTCAGTTTCTCTTAGAAAACATAATAATTGAAATTCAATTATTATAAGCTGGTGTTAAGCTCGTGAATTCTTAAATATAAGTATATGATTGAAAGTTTCACGTCAATAATACCATATCAAAAGCATCAAATATAATTCAATCTGAGACTTGGGATGTATTTATCAGCTGCATATATCCGGATAAAATTTTCGATTCTAGTTCGAGTAATCTTGTGCAACTCATTAAAAAAACATATCATATATTTTAGATTTGATGTCTTAGTATAAAAATACATATGCTAACTTACCTGTTCCTCTTGAAAGAATGGCGCAAAATATGTCAGATGTTTATTATAGACTTTACGCATTAAATTCAGCGGCGCTTTGATGCTTAGCAAATACTCTCTTATGCCCTGTAGACTTTCATTAAATTCCGCGTTCAATTGACAATAATTTGGAAACATTGATGAGAGTAATTCTAAAAGATTTTTTTCCAGCCACTTAAAATGTAACATCAATTTATCCATTAAACTTCTATTCAATTCATCTCTTATCAACAACTGCATTTGAGTTACACCCAAAAGACGATTATGCCATAAATAAGCCGTTATCAACGCCGTAAATGTATTCATATCAATATGTGCATAGTCCATCGAAGCGCTAAGTACTGCAGGTAGACTTTTAAGAAAATTTGAGAGACTTCGCAACAGCAGATTATCATAACGATCCACAAAACGGCGCGCAACAATAGCCTGCGAATAGGTGAGTGCATTCATAACGCTCGTATTGCTTTCGCTTGATTGTGGTATAGGTTGAAGTAGTAAATGTGCGATAAGCTGTGCGCTTAGGCAAAAACTTTTATGATTTTTATCATGCGCTGGTTGGGTGGCATAGGCGCGTATACGTGGAAACAGTTTAGTGTTCCAAGGTAGTTGTTGTAATGTGGAATCAAATTGCGCGCTAACATGTTTAATACAATCAAAGAGAGATTTTGATAAATTCTGTAAATCGCTGAATGAAGACGAGCACAACAATTTTTCTAAATACAAAAAACGCATTTCAACATCGCGCATTGTGCTGGCTTCGTACAACATATAAATGCAATATCTCATAATTTCAGCGCGTTCTAATTTCAAAAAATTCACATCTGCAAATTCGACAAAAACTGCTGTTAAATGCGCTTGTATGTCATCAACAACAGCAATGTTTAGCAAACTTTTAAGCGGTTGAGTTTGTAATTTAATTAAAGCAAGCACATCCAATTGATCGGCATGCAACATTATGTCCGCAAAACGATCTTCGTCCTCTATAGTCGGTGTTGTGTTGTTTTTACCATGCTTTTTAGATTCATCCAAGACAATCACACGTAACTGATCTTGATAATATGCCAAACCATAACCAATTAAATCTGCATTTGCTGCATAAACATACACTTCCATGCCGCTTACATATATCGCACGTTCCATCTCATAACCGATGCGTGCGTAAGATGCCGTTAGAAAAGCGAATTGCGTTAAATGTGATATATTATAGTTATTGATCTCTGTCGAGTTTGTAAGACGCGTATGTATTTTGAGTATACAATTAATTGCATTCATACCACGCACGCCATTCAAATATACAATTAAACGCATATCATCTGTGTTGTAGTTTTCTTTTGCCAGCGCCAATTCAATACAACGATTACGCATGGCACGCGATAGTTCACCATTTTTAGGATCAATTGTTAGAAAAGCACGAAAGTTGGGCGCTTTTTCAACCACTTCTGCGCCCTCATTTGCCGTCACACCTTTCTCGGATATTAGTAAATTGCCATTGGGCTCAAAAACAGGATTGAGACGATCTAAAACTGCTGATGAACATAAATTGACATGTTCCAATAAAATGTGTTGTCCAAATTTAAGTGATTTAACAATTTTCGAATCAATCCATTCAAATGAGCCACCAGTATTTAATGTATCAGCATTGCGCACATGTTGCTCTAATGTTTTAAGCCGTTGTTGTTGTTGTTGTTGTATTAATGTTGTTTGGAATAAGGATGCGTCCATTGATGATGATAATGATGAATCATTACTGCTGGCGCACGGTAATAGCACATCAATCACCTTATTTAAACGTTGTATACGCTTTCGAAAACTTAACAGCTCATCTGACATGGACGACGTGGCATTGTTTGTGGCTATGTTTTGGAAATTTTAATATTATTTGTGTAACTTTTTTATAAGATCACAATTACTTGAATGTTAATCATACCTAGTTTAATATTTGATTCTTTGCAGTAATCACTCCAAACTTGTAGTATCTGTGCTGCATTTTTATATGCATTTGATTTTTTTTCTAATACCAAGCGACGGAGTTGATATGTGAGCTCTGCTTCAATACTCTGTGATATCTCCTCTAAATGCCGGTTTAAATCGATCTAAGGATAGTCAATTGAATTTAGGTTGTTTAGTATTTGAAAGACTTAAGCTGTAACCATTTTTGCTTTTAATTCAATTCGCAGCCGGTTTATGAAAATTTCTATAGACAAACTTTAGCTTTATTATCCCAAAGTGTAGGTTTTCACAGCAAAATGAGTTAACTCAACCAACAGATAATAGCTCAGAGCCCTAAGTACTCCTCCCTCTTTTTGCTTTTGAAAAACTACTTGCCCTCTAAACCCCTAAAACAGTGGTCACGAAAATTTAAACTGTTGCTGTGTTTGTAAGGGTAAAACTATCGTTGTGGAAGTGGTTTAGTCGTTGATTAACGAGCAACGACGCAAGATGTATGCAAGCATGTTTGTTAGCACTCAAATATTAATTCGTAAATATGATTTTTTTTGCTTGAGTCTAACAAAAAATTAAAACAAAATATGTATTGTTACGAATGTTAGCAACACTAAGGGGTACTGCGATCTATATGCCGATGCTAAGCAGTGACGTGAATGCATATCAATAATTCAATCATTATGTCTACACATACGCGTGCATGCGGCGGAGAAGCAACGCACAAGCGCATGCAGATATCTTATCTGAAATGCTCCTAAAGGTATGCAATTGTGATTGTGGAAGTGTCGCTCACACATACAAGCGCATGGAGTATGAGAGAAGCTATAAAAATTATACATCTGTAGTTGTAGCTGAGAAATTTATAACTAACTAGTAAGTTCTGGAATTAGAAAAGCCTAGAAATATGCAACGCGGAGGTCGGACAGTATAAAAGGGCGACAACAGTGGAGGCGAGAGATCAGTTTCATTTAAGCTATCAGTCAGTTTGGTTATTAAGCAAGCTAGTTGCAAAGTATAAGTGTTATTGTGAAGTACTTTAATAAAGGCCATTTTTCCATTATTCAATATTGGAGTTATTTATTCAACACTTTTGCGATACGAACGTTAGCAGAATATTGCAAATAAGGGGAATTGCAGTAAATTCGTTACAATTGGTGTCAGAAGTGGAAGTGTTGAATAAATTCCAGAGGACAACAAGGACATGGCAAAATTCAGTGAATTGAAGATCCAGCAACTGAAAAAGGAGTTGGACAGCCGTGGATTGAATATAACCGGCAATAAACTCGAACTTCAGGCACGACTACGAGAGGCAATGGAATTAGAGGGAATTAACGTGGAAGAGTATGTCTTTCATCTTGATGGCGAGGAGACAACAAAAATTGAAGAGAAAAACGAAACATCGCATACAGTTACCAGCACAGACTTGAACACGATATTGGCTGCAATATCTGCACAAACATCGACAGTAACATCAATGTCGTCGCAAATGTCAGAAATGTCGTCACAAATGTCATCCCAACTGGAAGCGCAAGAGGCACGTATAACAGAAATGTCATCACAAATATCCACAAATATGTCATCCCAACTGGAAGAGCAGAAGACATATATGGCATCCCAACTGGAAGAGCAAAAGACATATATGACATCTCAGTTGGCTGAACAGTTGAAAGCACAGGAGGCCCGCATATCCTCGCAGCTGGAGGCACAGGAGATAAGGGTAACATCGAAGCTGGAGGCCCAGGATACAAAAATTTTACAGTTTGAGGAAAAAATCGAGGCCGAGGTGGATGCTTTGAGAGGACGTATCGAGCAGTTGCAACTTAATCGCACAGCAGTTTCAACGAGTAATCCAAAGGTAAAAACACTATCCTTTGACGGTTCTGTTCTTTTCCAGGTCTTCAAGCTGCAGTTTGAGAAGAAGTGAACAACTGGAATGCGGAAGATAAAGTTGCTGCACTGTTCGTGGCATTGAAGGGGCCAGCAGCCGAAATCCTACAGACGATTCCCGAAGGAGAGCGGAACAACTATGAAGCATTGATGGCTGCTGTATAACGACGTTATGGAAGCGAGCATAGAAAACAGATATTCCAAATTGAGTTGCAAAACATCTACCAAAAAGCAAATGAGACATTGCAGGAGTTTGCTTCAGATATTGAAAGATTGGCTCATCTTGCAAATGCGGACGCACCCGTGGAATACACTGAAAGGGTAAAAATTCAGTTTCATAAATGGCATACGAGATGTGGAAACGAAGCGGGCTACATATGCGAATCCAAAACTAACATTTGCTGAAACGGTATCGCATGCACTGACTCAGGAAACAGCCTCACTTTTGAGTAAGCCAGCGTACAAAGCTCATGGCGTGGAAGTGGAAAGGCCAGACTGGGTAGACGCAATTTTGGAAGCATTGAAGGGTACGCAGCAGAAGAATAATGATGTAGTGAAATGCTTTAAGTGTGGAAAGCCAGGGCGTATTGCGTGTTATTGCCACACCAACCCTAACAGTTCCAACAATGTGGGTGGTCGTAAACGCAGAGCAGAAGGAGATGAGCAAATCTCCAAGACCACTCAATTGTTAAACTAAATCGAGTCAGCCGCAAGGGGCGACAGCTGGCTCCCGCAATTGAATGCCCCATAATCTCTATCTCGCAGATTGGAAGAAGATCGAGCAATCTTACTGTTGGAGAACATGTGGATGGAAAGGAACGTTTACTGACTGTAGATACGGGTGCATATGCTTGGAGCAAGATTACGTACAGCCACGGGAGAGGACACTCAGGTAATTGGAGAAGTAGAATGTGAAGTAGCAATTGGGAACGTCACGGTACTACACAATTTTATAGTGGCAAATATTGTTGATGAAATCATAATTGGAGTGGACTTCTTAATCAACCAAGGCATCAAGATCGATATGCAAAGCAAGACGATGCGATATAAGAACATGGATGTGCCACTTAATTTCGGCTACGAGAGGCTACAGCAGTAAACGAGTGCTGGTGGAAGAGAGTCAGCAAATACCACCAAAAGCCGAAGCAGTCATCTGGGCAAAGGTTGATGGAGATTGTGGGACAAACAAATTGTGGGTTGTCGAAGCAGCAAACAAATAAGCACTGCAAATACTTGTAGGAAAAATCCTGGCTATGAGATATCGGACGATACGACTCCCCTATGTTAGCTGGTTTACCAGTCTTTAGTAGCTGGACCACCTTGGCCATTTTCCATTTCTCGGGTATGACAAAGGTGGAAAGAGACAAGCTCCTGGTAGTGTTCCACTGGCGAAACGGGAAGTTGTGAGTCAAATCATACACGAAATGAGCGACAGCGGCGTCATGATGGACGTATTCCGGTAAGAGTATTCAATGAGTTCAAGTCACCATTCAATTTGACCAAAGGAGCTATTTTGAGAAGATGCCAAGAGGCTAAAGTAGTTATTAACTGTGAACAGCTCCAGGAACACGTTTCATCTAGTAATACTGATCTTTCAAATGACATCACGGCATGGACGCAGGGGCTAGAGGAAGCCTATCAGAGTAAGGCAAAACAACTGCTCTTAAAGTACGCGAACATATTTGACCAGGATGGTTCCAAACCAGGCCGCACCAATGTTGTGAAACATCAAATTGACACTGGAGACGCGAGGCCGATACGTCAAGCTCCTGTTGTTGTTGTTGTTGTAGCAGTGCTTCGCCCCACCTAACAGCCGCGACCGATCACAAATTGTCCAAGGAAACTTGCTGTTTCAACAAGGGTGGACCATAAGGAAAGGGGTGTTAGAGGCGGTGGTTCCACATTATAATTAAAGAGATGGTTGGCGTCATGTGAGGACACATTGCAAGCGGGGCATACATTTTGTATGTCGGGATTGATTCTGGATAGGTAAGAGTTTAACCTGTTACAGTATCCAGAACGAAGTTCAGCAAGAGTGACACGCGTTTCCCTGGGGAGTATGCGTTCCTATTCCGCGAGTTTTGGATACTTTTCTTTAAGTACTGGATTCACCGGGCAATTCCCGGCATAAAGGTCCGACGCCTGTTTATGGAGTTCACCAAGGACCTGCTTGTGTTTTTTCGCTTCATACGGCTGGGTTCTCAGGTGCCGTATTTCCTCAAAATGCTTACGGAGATGACTCCTTAAGCCCCTAGGCGGTGCTGGTTCATCAATCAGATGTCTGTTGGGATGCTCAGGTTTCTGGGTATTCAACAGGAACTGTTTGGTCAGCATCTCAATTCTCTCCCTGATGGGGAGTATTCTCGCCTCATTATGCAGATGGTGTTCTGGGGACATAAGAAGACAGCCCGTGGCAATTCTGAGAGCAGTATTTTGGCAGGCCTGTAGCTTCTTCCAGTGGGTAATTTTTTGGCTTGGCGACCATATGGGCGACGCGTAGCACATAATCGGCTGGCTAATTGCTTTGTATGTAGTCATGAGCGTTTCTTTATCTTTTCCACAGGTACTGCCAGCGAGGGATTTGAGGATTTTGTTACGGCTCTGAATTCTCGGAACAATTGCGGCTGCGTAGTGCCATCGACGTGGATGTTCAAAATGGTCGACATTTGGGACGTCCATGTTGTAAATAAGGTCGCGGAAGATTTAGTCGGTGATAATGCCAGGTTTCGCGAGGCGAAAAAACTGGAGAGATCAGGGAGGTAGCCGTTTATTTTATTGCATAGCTCATCGATCTGTGGGCCTGGGCCAGTGGCCATTATTGTGCAGTCATCGGCGTAGTAAACGATTGTGACTCCTTCCGGTGGTGAAGGTAGCTTAGATATGTAGAAATTAAACAAAAGTGGGGATAGGACACCACCCTGTGGCACCCCTTGTTTAATTCTCCTTGGTTTTGATGTTTCGTTTCTAAATTGCACCGATGTCTGCCGACCACCCAGATAATTTGCGGTCCACCTTTTAAGACATTGGGGAAGGGTAGACCTTTCCAGGCCTTGCAGTAACGAGCCATGGTTGACCGTATCAAAAGCTTTTGATAGGTCTAGCGCTACGAGTACTGTTCTATGGTGGGGGTTTTGATTTAAACCGCAATTTATCTGGGTGCTAATGGTATTTAGCGCGGTGGTAGTGCTATGGAGTTTTCTGAAGCCATGCTGATGAGAGGCTAGCTGCAAATTTGCTTAGAAATAAGGGAGCAAAATGGCTTCAAGCGTTTTTGCTACTGGCGATAGGAGAGATATCGGACGATACGACTCCCCTATGTTAGCTGGTTTACCAGGCTTTAGTAGCGGGACCACCTTGGCCATTTTCCATTTCTCGGGTATGACAAAGGTGGAAAGAGACAAGCTCCTCGTAGTGTTCCACTGGCGAAACGGGAAGTTGTGAGTCAAATCAAAGAAGAAATGAGCGACAGCGGCGTCATCGAACCATCAGCTAGTCCATGGAGCTCACCGGTAGTACTTGTAAAGAAGAAGGATGGAAAAATGAGGCTTTGCGTGGACTACCGGAAGTTGAATGACGTTACGAAAAAGGATAGCTACCCAATGCCAAGAATTGACGACACTCTGGACTCGCTATCTGGTACGAAATGGTTTTCCACACTGGACTTGGAAAGCGGCTACTGGCAAGTTGAGGTGAAGGAGGAAGATAAAGAGAAAACAGCCTTCAGTGTTGGTGATGGTCTTTGGCAATTTACAGTGATGCTTTTTGGACTTTGTAATGCACCAGCTACTTTTGACAGACTCATGGACCAGGTACTGAAAGGTCTACATTGGAAAACATGCTTGGTGCACCTGGACGACATTATCGTATTGAATTTTGATGAACATCTTAAGAACTTGGAGGAAGTTTTCCAGAGAATAGCTGGCGCTAGTCTGATTTGTACCAAATTTTTCCAGCGCAGCCCATAGCCTACATGAGCTTACAAGAAAAAATAAAGCTTTTGAATGGAAGGAAGAGCAAGAAGTGGCTTTTCAAACATTGAAGGAGCGGTTGTGCACTGCCCCAATGTTAGCATATCCGATTCCAGGAGCAACATTTATTCTAGATACAGATGCGAGTGGATATGCTATAGGAGGCGTTTTATCACAACTGGTCGATGGACAGGAGAAGGTAGTTGCATATTACAGCCGTTCGATTGGAATACCAGAGAGGACCTACTGCGTTACGCGGAGAGAGCTGTTAGCATTGGTAGAGTGCATTAAACATTTTCACAAATACCTCTACGGCCAGCGATTCCGTGTCAGGACAGATCACGCAGCGTTAAAATGGCTTCTGCAGTTCCGCAATCCGGAAGGACAATTGGCACGATGGATCGAGCGACTACAAAGCTATGACTTTTCCATTGAGCATCGAAAAGGTAGTACCTATGGGAATGCCGATGCAATGTCACGAAGACCATGTAGTTTGGAATGCAAGCACTGGTCAAAGGCCGAGGCTAAAGAAGACATTATAGATCTCCGGCTAATGACTATAACGTGTACGGATGAATGGGACAAGGAACAACTAAGAGTCAGCCAGAAGGTACAGATCTGTCACATGTTATGCAAGGGCTCGAACGAAACGAAAGACCAAGCAGAGAGGAGATGTCAGCAGAGAGTCCCATTGCGAAGTCATATTGGGCACAGTGGAACAGTTTAGAATTTATATCCGGTTGCTTGCATCGAGTATGGGAGAGTGAGGATGGTCAAAGGAAAAAGAAACTGATAGTTGTTCCCAGAAAGAGCTGCATAATGGTCCAAGCGGAGGTCATCTTGGAATCACGAAGACGCTCGAGAAGATTAAACAGAGATTCTATTGGGTTGGTTGTCGTCAGTCGGTCGCTGAGTGGATTGCGAACTGCGAGGTTTGCAGCAGAGCGAAAGGGCCCAAAACCCGAAGTCATGGCCAGATGAAGCAATATAACTCAGGTGCGCCATTTGAAAGGATCGCTATGGATGTCGCCGGTCCATTTCCTACTAGCAACGGCGGAAACAAATATGTACTGGTAGTTATGGATTATTTCAGCAAATGGCCAGAGGTATACCCAATCCCAAATCAAGAAGCGGAAACAGTAGCAGAAGTGTTTATAAACAATTGGGTTGCAAGGTATGGTGTACCAATGGAGTTACATTCTGACCAAGGCAGGAATTTCGAATCAGCTCTGTTCCAGAAAATGTGTAAATCATTGGGCATTCGAAAAACATGGACAACTGCATTGCATCCTCAGTCCGATGGTATGGTGGAACGATTCAATAGAACATTGGAGGAACACTTAAGGAAAGTAGTGGGTAAGTTCCATAAAGAGTGGGATACCCGCATACCATTATTCTTGATGGCTTACCGATCAGCAGTGCATGAGACAACGGGCCAAACCCCTGCAAAAGTAATTTTTGGCAATGACCTTAGACTGTCAGCTGATTTGAAGTTTGGGATAGATGCCGATGCAGAGAGAAATGTCAAGAAATCCACTGGTGATTTGGAAGAAGAGCTGAAAGAAATACACAATCTGATAAGGCAACGAACAAAGATTATGAGTGACAAGATGAAAGTCAGATACGATAAAGCAATCAATTCGGAAGGTTTTCAGGAAGGAGATTTGGTGCTGTCATACAACCCACAACGGAAAAAAGGTTTGTCCCCGAAATTGCAGTGCAATTGGGAAGGCCCATACAAAGTCGTAAAACGGATCAACGATGTAGTGTACCGCATACAAACCATCGGTAAACCACGAACCAAAATGAAAGTGGTCCATTTGGAAAGGCTGGCAGCGTTTAGATCGAGAGATTTGTCTGATCGGGACGATCAGACTTAGGTGGAGGGCAGTGTTACGAATGTTAGCAACACTAAGGGGTACTGCCATCTCTATGCCGATGCTAAGCAGTGACGTGAATGCACGTCAATAATTCAATCATTATGTCTACATATACGCGTGCACGCAGCGGAGAAGCAACACACAAGCACATGCATATATCTTATCTGAAATGCTCCTAAAGGTATGCAATTGTGATTGTGGAGGTGTCGCTCACACATACAAGCGCATGGGGTATGACAGAAGCTATAAAAATTATACATCTGTAGGTGTAGCTGAGAAATTTATAACTAACTAGTAAGTTCTGGAATTAGAAAAGCCTAGAAATATGCAACGAGGAGGTCGGACAGTATAAAAGGGTGACAACAGTGGATGCGAGAGATCAGTTTCATTTAAGCTATCAGTCAGTTTGGTTATTAAGCAAGCTAGTTGCAAAGTATAAGTGTTATTGTGAAGTACTTTAATAAAGGTCATTTTTCCATTATTCAATATTGGAGTTATTTATTCAACAGTTTAGCGATACGAACGTTAGCAGAAGATTGCAAATAAGGGGAATTGCAGTAAATTCGTTACAATATATTGCCCACATTAAAAAAATTTAAGAATTATGTGCAAGACAATTTCTTTGCAAGATGTATTTTTTGCAATGCGCAACTAAACAATAATAGCCTCTTTCGATGTTGCTCATTGTTGCTCTTGTTGTAGCAGTGCTTCGCTCCATCCAATAGGTGCGAGCAATCACAAATTGTCATCAATATCCTCTAACGGGAGCCCAAGGAAACTTGCTATTTCAACAGGTGTGGACCATAATGAAAGGGGTGTTAGAGGCGGTGGTTCCACATTACAATTAAAGAGATGGTTGGCGTCATGTGGGGGGCACATTGCAAGCGGGGCATACATTTTGTATGTCGGGGTTGATTATGGATAGGCAAGAGTTTAGCCTGTTACAGTATCCAGAACGAAGTTGAGCTAGAGTGACTCGCGTTTCCCTGGGGAGTATGCGTTCCTCTTCCGCAAGTTTTGGTACTGTTCTTTGAGTACTCGATTCACCGGGCAATTCCTGTCATAAAGGTCCGACGCCTGTTTGTGGAGTTCACTGAGGACCTGCTTGTGTTTTTTTGCTTCATACGGCTGAGTTCTCAGGTGCCGTATTTCCTCATGATGCTTACGGAGATTACTCCTTAAGCCCCTAGGCGGTGTTCGCTCATCAATCAGATGTCTGTTGGGATGCCCAGGTTTCTGGGTATTCAACAGGAACTGTTTGGTTAGCATCTCATTTCTCTCCCTGATGGGGAGTATTCTCGCATCATTATGTAGATGGTGTTCTGTGGCCATAAGAAGACAGCCCGTGACGTTTCTGAGAGCAGTATTTTGGTAGGCCTGTAGCTTCTTCCAGTGAGTAGTTTTTAGGCTTGACAACCATATAGGGGACGCGTAGCATGCAATCGGCTGGCCAATTGCTTTGTATGTGGTAATGAGCGTTTCTTTGTCTTTTCCCCAAGTACTGCCAGCAAGGGATTTGAGGATTTTATTACGGCTCTGGATTTTCGGTACAATTGCGGCTGCATGCTCACCAAAATGTAGATCCTGAGCAAACGTCACACCCAAGATTTCGGGATGTAGGACAGTCGGCAGCGTAGTGCCATCGACGTGGATGTTCAAAATGGTCGACATTTGGGACGTCCATGTTGTAAATAAGGTCGCGGAGGATTTAGTCGGCCATTATTGTGCAGTCATCGGCGTAGGAAACGATAGTAACTCATTCTGGTGGCGAAGGTAGCTTAGATATGTAGAAATTAAAGAAAAGTGGGGATAGGACACCACCCTGCGGCACCCCTTGTTTAATTCTTCTTGGTTTTGGTGTTTCGTTTATAAATTGCACCGATGCCTGCCGACCACCCAGATAATTTGCGGTCACCTTTTAAGACATGGGGGAAGGGTAGACCATTCCAGGTCTTGCAGTAACGTGCCATGATTGACCGTATCAAAAGCTTTTGATAGGTCTAGCGCAACGGGTACTGTTCTATGGTGGGGGTTTTGATTTAAACCGCAATTTATCTGGGTGCTAATGGCATTTAGCGCGGTGGTAGTGCTATGGAGTTTTCTAAAGCCATGCTGATGACAGGCTAGCCGCAAATTTGCTTCGAAGTAGAGGAGCAAAATGGCTTCTTGGCGTTTTGGCTACTGACGATAGGAGAGATATCGGGCGATATGACTCTCCTATGTTGGCTGGTTTCCCAGGCTTTAGTAGCGGGACCACCTTGGCCCTTTTCCATTTTTCGGGAATGACAAAGGTAGAAAGAGACAGGTTGAAGACATGTGCTAAATATTTGAAACCCTCTTTAACTAGGCTTTTAAGCATCGGCATGGCTTTGCCGTCTGGGCCCACTGCTTTGGACGGTTTAGCATGACCGATGGCATCATCAACCTCTTTGGCGGTGATGGTAATTGGAGACGCGTTGAATTTATGTTTATGTGCGTGCCTGTTGGCCCTCCGTCTACCTTTCTCGACAGCAGAATGCATTATATATGTTTTTGGTCTATCGGCCTATTGATAAAGGATTCAAGGTTCGAAACGAGCTCAAGGCCAGAACAATACTTTTTTTTAATGATTATTGTTTTCTTTAATTCTTCTATAATTGAAAAATTGTATTTTGTTTTCGGAATAGTAAGTAGAAATTTTTCAGACAACCTGCGATAGCTGCGCAGATAGATCCATTTCGAAGGGTGCTAAGCCTTCATCATCAGTACGCTTAAGGCAAGCTGCGCTAATCATTTAGCTATACAGCGGTTGTTGTTGTTGTTGTTGTAGCAATGCTCGCCCCACCTAATAGCCGCGACCGATCACAAATTGTCATCAATATCCTCTAACGGGAGTCCAAGGAAACTTGCCGTTTCAACAGGGGTGGACCATAAGGAAAGGGGTGTTAGAGGCGTTGGTTCCACATTACAATTAAAGAGATGGTTAGTGTCATGTGGGGACACATTGCAAGCAGGGCATACATTTTGTATGTCGGGGTTGATTCTGGATAGGTAAGAGTTTAACCTGTTACAGTATCCAGAACGAAGTTGAGCAAGAGTGACACGCGTTTCCCTGGGGAGTATGCGTTCCTTCTCTGGATATTTTTCTTCAAGTACTGGATTCACCGGGCAATTCCCGACATAAAGGTCCGACGCCTGTCTATGGAGTTCACCAAGGACCTGCTTGTGTTTTTCCGCTTCATACGGCTGGGTTCTCAGGTGCCGTATTTCCTCAAAATACTTACGGAGATGACTCCTTAGGCCCCTAGGCGGTGCTGGTTCGTCAATCAGATGTCTGTTGGGATGCCCAGGTTTCTGGGTATTCAACAGAAACTGTTTGGTCAGCATCTCATTTCTCTCCCTGATGGGGAGTATTCTCGCCTCATTATGCAGATGGTGTTCTGGGGACATAAGAAGACAGCCCGTGGCGATTCTGAGAGCAGTATTTTGGCAGGCCTGTAGTTTCTTCCAGTGGGTGGTTTTTAGGCTTGGCGACCATATGGGTGACGCGTAGCACGTAATCGGCTGGCTAATTGCTTTGTATGTGGTCAAGAGCGTTTCTTTATCTTTTCCCCAGGTACTGCCAGCAAGGGATTTGAGGATTTTATTACGGCTCTGAATTCTTGGAACAATTGCGGTTGCGTGCGCACAAAAATGTAGATCCTGATCAAACGTCACACCCAAGATTTTGGGGTGTAGGACAGTCGGTAGCGTAGTGCCATCGACGTGGATGTTCAATTTGGTCGACATTTGGGGCGTCCATGTTGGAAATAAGGTCGCGGAAGATTTAGTCGGTGACAATGACAGGTTTCGCGAGGCGAAAAAACTGGAGAGATCAGGGAGATAGCCGTTTATTTTATTGCATAGCTCATCGATCTTTGGGCGTGGGCCTGTGGCCATTATTGTGCAGTCATCGGCGTAGGAAACGATTGTGACTCCTTCCGGTGGTGAAGGTAGCTAAGATATGTAGAAATTAAACAAAAGCGGGGATAGGACACCACCCTGTGGCACCCCTTGTTTAATTCTCCTTTGTTTTGATGTTTCGTTTCTGAATTGCACTGATGCCTGCCGACCACCCAGACAATTTGCGGTCCACCTTTTAAGACATGGGGGAAGGGTAGACCCTTCCAGGTCTTCCAGTAACGAGCCATGGTTGACCGTATCAAAAGCGTTTGATAGGTCTAACGCTACGAGTACTGTTCTATGGTGGGGATATTGATTCAAACCGCAATTTATCTGGGTGCTAATGACATTTAGCGCGGAGGTAGTGCTATGGAGTTTTCTGAAGCCATGCTGATGAGGGGCTAGCTGCAAATGTGCTTGGAAATGAGGGAGCAAAATGGCTTCAAGCGTCTTTGCCACTGGCGATAGGAGATATATCGGACGATATGACTCACCTACGTTAGCTGGTTTCCCAGGCTTTAGTAGCGGGACCACCTTGGCCATTTTCCATTTCTCGGGTATGACAAAGGTGGAAAGAGACAGTTTGAAGACATGCGCTAAATATTTGAAACCCTCTTTCCCTAGGTTTTTAAGCATCGGCATGGCTATGCCGTCTGGGCCCACTGCTTTGGATGGTTTAGCGCGACCAATGGCGTCCTCAACCTCTCTAGCGGTGATGGCAATTGGTGACGCGCTGAGTTTGTGTTTATGTGCACGTCTATTGGCTCTCCGTCTATCTTTGTCGACCGTAGGATGCATTATATATTGTCGGCAGAAAGCGCTCGCGCATTTTTTCGCATCCGACAGCACCTTATCGCCAAAGGCGATGGAAACTTTGTCTTTGTGCATAGTCTGATTCGATAGGGACTTTACGGTGGACCAAAGTTTACCTACACCGGTAGAGAGGTTACAACCTCTTAGGTGCTCTTCCCATTTCGCCCGCTTGTGTTCGTCCACAAGCAATCTGATGCGTTGGTTTATATCCCTTATTTGGGGGTCGCCTGGATCAAGCTGTCTTATAAGGTCGCGTTCCCTCGCTAAGCTCGCGGCCTCCGCCGGGAAGTGGGGCCGGATTTCGGGAATTCTCCCGGCGGGAATGAAATGTGCCGAGGCGGATTCAATGACCTTACGGAAGGCACGCTCCCCTTGGCGGGCATCAGTCGGGATAGGGAGGGCAGCAAAGCTGCTGTCTGTTGCAGATTTATATTCTTCCCACTTTCCTTTTTTGAAGTTTTTGAAAGTGCGTTTTTCGGTGACGATGAAGTCGGCGGTACGCTCGAACGAAATAAGTATGGGCAGGTGGTCGGATGCCAATGTTACCATCGGCTGCCAGTTGACGCAGTTTACGAGTTCTGCGCTCACGATTGAAATATCTGGCGAGCTATGACAGCTTCCTACCATACGTGTGGGGGCGTCTCCGTTAATTGTGCAGAACGTCGTTTCGTCTATTTGATCCGCCAACATCTCACCCCTACTGTCCGCCCGCAAGTTTGAATGCCATAGGTCGTGATGGGCATTGAAATCGCCTAAGATAATGCGATTGTTGCCAGTGAGTAAGGCCTCGATATTAGGGCGGTATCCACTGGGGCAACAGGTGACAGGAGGGATGTAGATGTTGATGATTTCTAGATTTGCATCGCCTGACCGGACAGATAGGCCTTGACGTTCTAAGACATTGTCACTGCGGTCGATGCCAGGATCAAATATATGATATTGCACAGAGTGGTGTATAATAAACGCGAGGCCGCCTCCATTTCCGCTCTCGCGGTCTTTCCTGTGGACATTATAACCAGAGCAGGTCTGCAATGCAGATCTTGCTGTGAGTTTAGTCTCTTGAATCGCAGCAATGCGGATGTTGTGCCGCTTCATGAAATCGACTATCTCCGTAATCTTCCCAGTTAGTCCATTACAGTTGAACTGCAGAATTCTGAAGTGCATGAGGGGTGACGCCGCCACTCTAGGGGTAAGTGAGGGGTGACTACGCCTAGGATGTGGAAGGCCAGGACGCACTTGCTGTTGTGGCCTTGGGACTGGGCGCCCTTGGGCAAGCATTGGGGTACCCGGATGATTTGGGTTTGCGACCTGGCAACATGGCGCGATGAAACCCGTCGAGGGGTTGCCGTCGCGGAGACCAGAACATCTAGGAAAGTGGCACCACCCAAGGCAGGAGCTGCATTGAGCGGATGTCGCAAACCTATATATTCTGTGCTGGCAGACGGTGCAAACGGAGGCAGGGACTAAGAGTCTGTTTCCCTGACCTGCACGATTGCTGCCAGAAAAGAGGGGAGGAGAAGAAGACTGGGGCAGGGGCTGATGCTCAGCATTGCTACCAGCTCTACTACGAAGGTAGTAGTTATGAGTGGTATCAGCTGTTTGAGTTGTTGGCGCCGTGGGGCGCGAGCAGCAGCGGGTACTTGTTGTGGCTTGCTGAGCAGCGAAGCTGCTGGAAGGTAGTGGGGATACGCTTAGGCGTAGACTACGGGACGCCCTTGGGCGTGAGCAGCAAGGAGCCACAAAAGATTTATAAAAGTTACGTGGACGTCGGGTTTTGGGATCAAGCCCAGAACAACCTGTCCGATGCAACCATCCCTTGCACGCGACACACTGAACAGAGTATGACCGTCCTAAAAAGATTCTTTTCTGGCAAATGCAGCAAAACCATTTCTCAGGACCGGGGTGAGGAGACGGACCCGGATTGGGTTCGATACCTTCCCGGAGTAAGAGAATATGTAGCAGTCCTGCTGCAAGGAGCTGCTGGGAGGATGACAATTTGTGGGAGGGACGAAACAAATTAAATGGGGTCACACTGAAATGACAGTCCTTGGTCGGGAAAAATCCCGAGTCGCTCCGGTACATAGAACCGACTGCCTTGGGAAGCTATACAGCGGTATTTGGTTTGACTGATAAATTGCTACTTCTATTCTTCTTTACCAACTATATTTAATCAGCGTTGCGCCATCTGTTGCAAGACACTGATAATGTTGGATTGTTTTATTGTCAATTACTTTGTTTGACATTTCCCAAGTGCTCTTGGTTTATTAACAATTGTTTTTTTTTTTGCTTTATATATTGTCGGCAAAAATTTTGTCATTGTGCTTACACGGATTCGATAGGGGCTTTACGGCGGACCAAAGCTTACCTACACCGGCAGAGAGGTTACAACCGCTTAGGTGCTCCTCCCATTTCGCCCGCTTGTGTTCATCTACAAGCAATCTGATGCGTTCGTTTATATCCCTTATTTGGGGGCCGCCGGGATCGAGCTGTCTTATAAGGTCACGTTCCCTCGCTAAATTTGCGGTCTTCGCCGGATAGTGAGGCCGAATTTCGGGAATTCTACCGGCGGGAATGAAGCGAGCCGAGGCGGATTCGATGACCTTGCGGAAACCACGCTCCCCTTGGCGAGCATCAGTCGGGATAGGGAGGGCAGCAAAGCGGTTAGCTGTAAAGGATTTGTATTCATCCCGGAGCAAGAGAATATAGAGCAGTCCCGCTGCAAGGAACTGCTGGGAGGATGACACTTTGTGGGAGGGACGCAACAAATTGAATGGGGTTACACTGAAATGGCAGTCCTTGGTCGGGAAAAATCCCGAGTCGCTTCGGTACATAGAACCGACTGCCTTGGGAAGCTCGTCGACTTGTTCAGCGACTACTAAACGAGAGAATACTAATATATGTGAAGTGAGCGTAAATAATTATTTCACTATCTGACGACCTCTGCCGTAAAGCTTAGATGTTCAGACTATGAATTGTTTTTTCGCGTTTTTCGCAATCGGAGTGGGTTCTTCTGGTTGTTGTGAGTCGTCCCGTCAAAAGGGCACCACCATTTACGAATTCTCCCCGAAGTCTTCTAACAGAAGTGCAAGGAAACTGCCGCTTTCAACAGGGTTGGGCCATAGAAATGTCAAAGTTATAGGTTTCCGTTCAACATAACAATTAACAAGTAAGGAAGGCTAAGTTCGGGTGTAACCGAACATTACATACTCAGCTGAGAGCTTTGGAGACAAAATAAAGAAAAATCACCATGTAGGAAAATGAACCTAGGGTAACCCTGGAATGTGTTTGTATGACATGGATATCAAATGGAAGGTATTAAAGAGTATTTTAAAAGGGAGTGGGCTATAGTTCTATAGGTGGCCGCCATTTCGGGATATCGCCATAAAGGTGGACCAGGGGTGGCTCTAGAACGTGTTTGTACGATATGGGTATCAAATGAAAGGTGCTTATGAGTATTTTAAAACGGAGTGGGCCTTAGTTCTATAGGTGGACGCCTTTTCGAGATATCGTCATAAAGGTGGACCAGGGGTGACTCTAGAATGTGTTTGTACGATATGGGTATCAAATGAAGTGTTAATGAGTATTTTAAAAGGGAGGGGGCCTTAGTTCTAAAGGTGGACGCCTTTTCGAGATATCGTCATAAAGGTGGACCAAGGGTGACTCTAGAATTTGTTTGTACGATATGGGTATCAAATGAAGAGTTAATGAGTATTTTAAAAAGGAATGGGCCTTAGTTCAATAGGTGGACGCCTTTTCGAGATATCGCCAAAAAGGTGGACCAGGGGTGGGCCTTAGTTGTATATGTGAAGGCGTTTTCGAAATATCGACCAAAATGTGGACCAGGGTGACCCAGAACATCGTCTGTCGGGTACCGCTAATTTATTTATATATGTAAGATCGCGAACAGTATTCCTGTCATGATTCCAAGGGCTCTTGATTTCGCACTGCAGAACTTTTTCATTTTCTTCTACTTAATATGGTAGGTGTCACACCCATGGTCATAGTCGGAGTTCACCCATTTTTATTACCAAGATAAAGTGAGTTCAGATAAGTACTTGAACTAAGTTTAGTAAAGATATATCGATTTTTGCTCAAGTTATCGTGTTAACGGCCTTCAACCGATTTCGCCCAATTTTACAGAAAACAGTTACCGGCATAGAAAATATGCCCTTACTATATTTCACAAGGATTGGTAAGTTTTTGTTCGACTTACGGCATTAAAAGTATTCTAGACAAATTAAATGAAAAAGTGCGGAGCCACGCCCATTTTGAAATTTTCTTTTATTTTTGTATTTTTTTCCATCATATGATTACTAGAGATGAATGTTGACATTACTGTAAAGATATTAAATTTTTTGTTAAAATTTGACTTAAAAAAATTTTTTTTTTAAGTGGGCGTGTTCGTCATCCGATGTTGCAAATTTTTATTTAGCACGCATATAGTAATAGGAGTAACGTTCCTGCAAATTTCATCATGATATCCTCAACGACTGCCAAATTACAGCTTGCAAAACTTTTAAATTACCTTCCTTTAAAAGTGGGCGGTGCCACGCCCATTGTCCAAAATTTTACTAATTTTCTATTCTGCGTCATAAGGTCAAGCTACCCACCAAATTTCATCGCTTTATCCATCTTTGTTAATGAATTGTCACACTTTTTCGGTTTTTCGAAATATTCGATATCGAAAAAGTGGGCGTGGTTAAAGTCCGATTTCGTTCATTTTAAATAGCCATCTGAGATGTGTGCCCAGGAACTTACATACCAAATTTCATTAAGATACCTCAACATTTACTCAAGTTATCGTGTTTACGGACAGACGGACGGACGGACATGGCTAAATGAATTTCATTTTTCGCCCAGATAATTTTGATATATAGAAGTCTATATCTATCTCGATTAGTTTATGCCGTTACGGGGTACCGTTATGCGAACAAAGTTAATATACTCTGTGAACTCTGCTCAGCTGAGTATAAAAAAAATGTATTTAAAAATATATTTCTTAAATACATTTGCCCTTTTCTCAAATAATGTTGGAAAAGATGTAGTTTGGTAATACATTGCATTGTCGAAGACAGTCAATTCCACGACTGTCGACGCTATAATTTAGGTATGGCAAACCAATACCGTATACGTACGTGTAGCTAATACCAAATTCTAAAAAAGCTTACCTGCTGAAAACTGCCCGTCACAGAATCGTCTATGTTATCCGTATTACAGACTTGATTCGATAGCGTGCACAAAAGATCAACCAACTTCGTTTTCCCGGTATCAGTTGGTCCGCAAAGCAATACAGGCTTCTCCATACGTACACACTCCACCAAATTTTTCAGAATCTCGCGCTGTGATGAAAGCAATATCGGAGATTGTTCCCTATTCCTTAACGGGCGTAACGCGTAAATATTTTCATTACGCTCTAACACTATATCATTCAAATATATCTTATCTGAAGTCCAATAGAGTGCGACATCCTCAGAAATGGCATTCAATGCGTCAGCATCACAGTGGAATACACGAGTGAATGCATTGCGTATAAAACGTTTATCCTCTTCACAGCGCATGCGTTGGTAATATACCAATTTCATGCGTTCATAGAGTGTTAATAGAAATGATTCGAAATTTTTACAAAATAGATCCAAATGATTTCTTGAGGAGGAATCAGTGTGAAATATAAAACCAGTATCTGTGTGTACAAGCAAATCACACCAGCGTAATATATCACGTAGATTAATTTCGTAGGGACCACCGCGATAGCCAAACTCTAGCGTGGATATGCCACTATCGAGTATTTCGGAGAATTGTACAAGACGTTGGGTGAGGTCTAAAATTACTGTGGGTGCATTCAAAGCGGTTTCATTTATAGATTCAATTTTTGAGTCGATCTGCTTTGTTACTTTTTTGTATAGTTCAAATAAATTTACGCGCTCAGCAATTTGACATCTCGTAAGTAATTTAGCAAAACGATTTTGTAATTCTGTAAAGTGTGTTTGATATTTGCCATTCACAACGTAGAGTAAATCTTGTGTTGTAAGTTTGCGCAGATAAACTTTATTGAAGCGATTCAGAAAGGATTGCGGCAAGCCCTTACGACCACCACCTTGCTTCAGCGGATTCTGACAAGCAAATACGCGCGTCTCTTTGCTAAGAGTGAACGTTTTATTCAGCTCAGGTATATAAACCTCACCACGATGATCGAGTATAGCATTGAGTCCTTCCAACACCGATTGTGGTGCCAAATTTAACTCATCTAATAAAATCCATGTATTTTCAGCTTTCAAAGCGGCCAATAGGGGACCATCACGCCACACAAAAGAGCCAGCAATATCCGATTTGTGGCTTTTATTTGACTCCGCGACTGTAACAGCATCTAAGATATTATCCTCAGCTGGCAAATCAGTACCGAAGAGATCTGCCAGATCAGTATGCTCGCATAGATTTATGCGTACAATGCGATAACCAGCAATAGCAGCGATGCTCTCCACTGTGGATGTCTTACCAACGCCTGGTGGACCTTCGAGTAAAATCGGTTTGCGCAGTGATAGCGCGGAGAGCAAGCGAAATAGATTTTGTTTTGTAGTAGGTGCTTCGAATAGAAAACTTTTGCTTGTAGCAGTGCTTGCGCTGGCATTGGTGGCTATGAAAAAAGGTTGTATACCAAATTTTTCACCCGAATGTATAACTTCGGTGCCACGCTTTTGCGCCAATTCATCAAAGGTAAATTTCTGGTATAATATCGTAGAAGCGCGCGCAATAGCAAATTCAATTACGCGCTTACGTAGCAGTTCAACATGCGCCAAGGTTTCATGCGGCATTAGCTCCAATGCATCTAAAAATATTGTTTCCAAACCAAAAATAGCTTTCTCCGGAAATGTTAAATGCGCATTGCTTACAATATAATTAGCCCACGCTAGAATGTCACGTATAGAATATTTGAATTTCTCAATTGAAGCGCTCATGTGTAGCACGACTTCTACAAGATATGTGGCAATTTGTGTTATTTCCGCTTTGTTAGTGTTTTCTTTAGTGGTTTTGGCCTGCTCTAGCATGCAGTTGCTTGCTATTTGAATAAGGTCTTCTTTGCAGTCTGAAGGCAGACACCATATTTCAGTGAAACGATTACGTAGCGCAGGTGATAGCTCCTTTTTGCCAAAATCACCACCGGGATTCATAGTGGCTAGAAATTGAAAACCTTCTTTGGCTTGCACAACAAAATCGTTTACAAAATCTGTTGCATTTGCTGCAAGATCGCCCTCAGCAGCTACGCCACCTTTTTCTGCAAGTAGCACAGTGCGTTCTGGTTCTAATATGCAATTTAAGCGTTCAAGTACTGAATCTTCTGCTAACGAAATTTCATCAGCCATAAAATAAGAACCTTCTTTCATGGCTAATATCAAAGGACCATCAGCCCATTCAAAAAGTTTCTTGCCAGTATTATTTTCCTCATCCAAACTGCTGTTATCGCGGCATGGTCTGAGGCCACCCAAAAAATCTGCGCCCTCAGTGTGCATATGACAATTGAGTATGCGCAATTGTACATCACGTATGCTGGCCAACAGCTGGCATACAGTAGTTTTGCCACAGCCTGTAGGTCCTACCAACAGCACAGGTTCGTTAAATTGTAGCGCCTTAGCAGTCAGCACAGCCATGCGCGTCATATTACGCGTCCAAACAATGTCGGCGCGCATTTTATAAGTTTTAATGTCATTTATAATAGCACGCGTTACTGGCGAGCAAGCTTCGTCGCTAGAGTGTGCATCGAAAAGGCGCGTGCAGTCAACGTGTTTGCGAAAGTTTTTGTATAAAGTTTCTTCAATAATTTCTATCTCAATATCTGTGCGCACTTTTGATGACAGCACCAAATAGCCTTCCTCTACCAAATGCTGATTCCAATCATATTGCGCATTATCTAATAATTGCTTATCAGCATACGTGTAACGATTACCCCAACGAAAGAGATCCCGCAGCGTGAATACATTTTTGGTAGTAGTTTTACGATTCTTCTGCAAATCCGACATACATAGCACCATCTTTTTGGCATACGACGTTGGGATGAGGCAACGTTTTTCTAAAATTGTCTCCAATTCATCACGTGGTATTTCTGGAAAATGTAGCTCGATGAACCGATTTTTGAAAGCGCGCGATAACGTCTTACGGCCGCCGTATAAACCTGGTGGATTTTGTGTAGCGAAAAGCATGAAATTTGCATGAGCTTTCACAAGAGTTTGCGTTTCTGGTATATACAATTCACGATTGTCATCAAGCACACGATTTAAAGCTTCCAAAATATCAGTGGATGCCAAATTGAGTTCATCCAATATGATCCAATAACCATTACGCATTGCCTGCACGAGCACACCTTCTTTGAAACTTAATTTGCCTGTAACATCTGCTACATAAGTGCCGATATATTCTTGTAGATCAGTGTGCTCATGATTGTTAATGCGTAAGCAATGATTACCACTACGACGTGCCACATAATCAATTAAACTTGTCTTACCAGCACTGGTGGGTCCCTGCAATAGCACAGGTAATTTACCAATTGATATAATACGCGCCAAGTCACGTAGATTTTCTTTAACGCTTTTTGTTAAAATATAGCTAACGTATTCCTCAGGTACTTTGACCCCTTGTTGTATCCAATAACCTTCGAAATTTAAATAGTCCTCACCAGGTTTGGGTATGCTTTGATTTAGCACAGCCTTAACATTACTCAGTAGCGCTTGTTGTATTAAATATAGCACCACATTATGTGACACAGCATCGAGTTGCGTTAGAAAGCTCATACAGAAGCTCTCATATAAATTGCGCTCAACGGAACCACATAAATTTTTAGCACATATCCGTAGTGAACGACACAGCGTGCGTAGCGAGTATACTGGCCGATTACCAAGTCCATCATTCAATTCGAGTTTAGATAATTGTTTGAGTTTCTTATATAATTGTACTAAATTTGCAACGCTTCTCGATTGTATACCAGTATTTTTTAAATAATCACTTATAAGCAAAGTTAAATCAGCATCTGTTGTTAGTTCATCTACGAAAAATTCTGTGAAACGATTACGTATGCCAACTGGTAGATCTTTCTTGCCAATATCTGTATTAGGGTTCATGCAAGCAAATATGCGAAAATCGGGATGTCTCTTAACAGGCGTAAAATCGCCGCGCTCCAGCAGTACCACTGAACCATCCGGCTCGAGTATGGTTGACAAGCATTCTAACATTTCAGCTGATGCCAAATTGATTTCATCCAATAATATCCAATTACCATTTTTAATACAATTCACCAGTGAGCCAGGTATGAAGGCAAATGATATATTAATAGACTTGCTTAGCTGCGTATTCAACTTTTGCGCGCAAACTTTAAGCGCTTTCCAACGCGGTATTAAACCCAATTCCTTTTGTCTTAACTCATTACGTTCCGCCTTGGCGAATACTGAATTTATTACTGTTTGCATTAATTTGATGATAACAAAATGATTGCCTTGATTATAACAAATTTCTAATTTATTCAAAAATGTTATATTTTTATCAACATTAAAAGTTTCACGAAAGAGCGCATCAAACTCAAGCCGCAAAGGTGTCATAACGTACGTTAAATCAACGGGTTTAAAGCCGCCAATTAGATCGGATACATCCGATTGATTATTCATGTTTACCACAACCAATTTGCGGAAAGTGCGTTCAGCCAAATACTGTACAGCAGATGTTTTACCAACACCCGTCTCGCCCACAAGCAGTACTGGTTCCGCATGTGATACGCAAACCGCTATACGCTCCAAAATACATGAAGCCATACGCGTAAACGAAAATGTTGCATTTTTTGCTGCACTCAATGAACGTTCTAACATTACAATTTCTTGCTCGGCTGTTTCTTTCATAAGCTTTTGCCGTTTCCTGGCTTTTGTTGGACCTTCGATTTCAGAGTCTTCCTTCAAATCTATTTGCGTTTTACTGCTTAATTCATTTCCAATTGGTTTCACATATAACTCGGTTCTACCCACTTTTATGCGTTGATTATCAGCAAATACTTCAGGTTTATATTCATCTGCAAAATATTCACAACGCGATTGTATAATTCCTAATTTAGCACCAATACTTGTAATTAGTTTGGTTTTATCTTTGCCTTGTGACAAGTAAGAGCAGAAAACGTCGACAGCATTTTGAAAAACGAAGTACGCACATTCTGTGCTGGTTACAGAAAATCCCGGATTCGACCGTTGACATAGCTTGATTAAATCGCGTGTAGAAACTAATCGTGTTGAATTCGGTATAGATGTAAGTGTCACGGGTTCAAATGGCAAAGAAATATATTTTTCTGTGGTATCTGCTTTGTCTGACGACTCTTGCTGTCGCAAATTATCGGCTGCTGTGTGATCACCGCTAGAGAAGGTGAGAAATACGTCGACTATGCGATTAGCTATTGTGGCTAATTTTTGATAGTTGGTGCTAACTATTTTACAGAGTTCATTACGCGATAGTGGTAAAATGTTAATTGTATAAAGATATTTTTCAAGCAATGCATAGAGTGATTTTTGACTGGAGTTTGTTACTGATTTATTGGTGCTGAAACAAAAAAATTAGTTTATTAAATACAATTTCTAATTTGAATGTAAGTTGGCTTACCGCACAGTCACAAACAATTGAAAACCAGGCTCAATTTTAACACAATCACGAAAACCAGGAACACTTAAGTAATTATTTTCCAGCAAGCTACTCAAAATCGTATAGGTGTCCTGCGTGGCTGAGTCAAGGTCCTCTAAAAGCAGCCAATAGCCATTCATGACAGCCTAGAAATATATGAAATTTTTTTTATTATTATTAAAAGTAATATTTGACAAACGACCGCCGCTATGCACAAAACTCCACCAAACCTAGGGAGTGTATTGTGGCTGCACGTAATAAAATACAAATTATACGCTTTTGCTCACCTTTGTAAGCACACCAGGCAGCCAAACAAATTCGCCTGGAACATCGGTGCAACGATATTGCCCCAATAGCATTTTACTATCAGTTTGTTCTCCCAATTGTATACGTAAAAAACCATTTGTATTTGCGTAATTTTCAGCTGCGTTATCTTCAAAATTATTTAATATATCACGGCTTAGTTTTCTTTTATTACCCCCCGTTAATTTATCATTTCCATTAACAGTGACACCATTACTTTGTGCTTTAATTTCCGTTTTTGTCTGATTGACTTCACTTGGCTTTGGATAAATACGTCCGGTTTTACGTGCCAAATACTCTACAAGCGTAGTTTTGCCACAACCAACCGGCCCAGACAAGCATATAGCTTTCGCTGAAGATATACCTAAAGCGATGCTACGCAAGTTAACTTTTGTAGAGTCCACATTTACTATATTATCGTACAAGCCATCATTCTGTGCATAAAATTCATAATTGTTCTTATTGAAAATAGGCAATAGTACGCCTTCAATATTTGTAATTAAATGCGACTTTATGGTCAATGTAATTATCTTATCTGTTGTTGCATCTTTTAATGGTATATTTGTTTGAACGGACGTGCGTATATTTCGCTCCTCATCCCATTGCAGTAGTGTTGAAGGTGAAAATTTATCATTCATATTTTGTAACTGTGCGGCAGTCATATTGGTTAATATTGCGATGATGTGATTGCAATATAATTGATATAAGCTTTTTTCTTTTGCTGTTTCAACATATTGTTCCAGAAATATAGACCAATTCCAAAGATCTTTGAAAAATACTGGATTCGCCCTCAACAAGTTATGGCAACATTTTACAATGTCGAGCGAAGCGATGGTTGAACCATTTTTGGAACGTTTTTTAGATAGAGTACCTTCGGGACACTCAAATGGTGCTGGTTTATTTCGGAAGTAAGCGACTGCATAACTAAGTTATAAATACATATAGAATTAATACATATAAAATACTAAATTTATTAAGTTACCGTTGCATATCTATGGACAAACGCACCATCGTAGAAAGTGCAACACATTTTTTTTGATATGTTTCAAAGTTGCTTGCATCCACCAGCTGCTCATCATGAGGAATACTGCGTGTGACTAGCAGCAACAAAACATGTTCAAAGGAAAAAGCTATAGCAGCCGTCCATCGCTCATCCAAAATATGGTCACTCAAATATGTGAAAAGTGCAGTTAGATCATTTTCATCCAATTCCTATAAACGAAAAACAAAAACAATAAAAAATGTTTTTAGGATGTCCGTAAACAAAAAAGTTTAATTGTTTGTTTACATTTTTATTTATAAACTCTCGCAGTATTCTCTGCTCAGCTGTTTGTGACGTCGACTGCAGGTGCTGCAGCAATTTTACAACGGAGCGCCGTATTTTGTTTACACTTATTTCCATTGAAAACTTTTATAAATTTATCTATTTCGCACAAATTATGGTTGAATTTATATAATTGTACACTCTGCTTGGTATCTAAATAGAAATTTTTTCAGGTTGTTAACTAATTATACCAAAAAATCTCTTAATAATAGCACATAGCTGAAAGCGACCAGTTCAAAGCAAACCACAGAAAACATGCGGCTTTTCGAACACGTGTACGAACTAGTGATGTACCGAGTCAAGCTGACTCGAGTACTGACTCGAGTACTGTAGAAGTACTCAGGTACTCGAATCTGCAAAATTTAGTATTCGGATACACGGACTCGAGTCCAGTACTCGAGTACTCATAGAATTCGAAAGCGGAGTACTCATAGAAGCCAAAAGCGGACAGCGATTTAAATATCGCAATAAATATTGACTGTGTGACATAGAAAAATGAGCTTACGATATTTATGTATCATCAAAGGCAGGCATGCTTAACCAACGAACCGATATCATTTCGTTACGATAATTAACGTTAATAAACGAAACAAAGTCATTTCGTTTCGTTTATTAACGTTAAGAACGTCAAATTAACGAAATGATTTTGTTTCGTTTTCTGCCATATCAAAACGAAATCAAATCGTTTATGTTGATTATTAATTTCAAACTATGCTGGCAAAGCTGATTGATGGCGGAGTCATTAAGGTGAAAGCATTAGCCAAGCTGATTGCAGCTTTTCTCATTAATTTTGACAGTACGAACATTTCTCAGAGTAATTTTGACATTACCACCAACGAATTACACAAACAAATTACATGGAGTTTGTGTGTATGTCCGCTCGCTGTTACCACCTTATGGCCTCACCATGGCTATAGCATTGCCAGCACAATTCAAACATAAAGAATCACTTTTTTGTTAACGTTTTTAACGTTAACGAATGCTTTTCGTTTCGGTTAAAAACGAGATACAATTTATCTTGATAATTCTTTTATCGGTAATATTTCGAAGTGTTTCAACGGAAACGGTGGAAATTTTTTGATAAACGATTAGCTTAACGTTAAGGTGCATCCCTGATCAAAGGTATCAACATTCCCTGCAAAAATTGTTGGATTACGTGTTCCATTTTCTTCATGTTGGAGTACTCTAACAGTACTCCTTTGCAATGCGTTTGCGGACCACCATCAGCCGATCATTGCTCGTTTTTTAACGACCGTGATCACGACACGATGACGATCGAACAGAGTTGCCAAAAGTAAAATATTGCATACAAATAACTGATAATAAAATTCTACTATGGCAACTCTGATAAAATCCAACCGCGCACTAGTTTTATGTATACATACTATAGTATAGAGAAATATTAGTTTCTTTATTCACGCAAATGCTAAATAACATAAGAATATTCGTAGTAAAAAATATAAAAGTTTTATTGCCCCTCTTCATTTACCTTCATTTTAAATTAAATTCACTCCGATAATTCTTTCCGACACAATTTCTCTTTAGTATTTTGGCATATGATCCTCTGTGGGTGCTCCATGGAGTACTACAGTGAAAGTACTTTGGAAAGTACTCTCACGTATGTACTCTATGGAATACTCACAAACAAAGCTAGAGTGGGATCACCTACTCCTCTCCTAGGACATCGCAATGCTAATTGGAGCACATTTTTTGTATGAATAAAGATTAGTTTTGGAATACTCCTATACTCCCAAAGGACTATTCCTTACATTATTTATGGAGTGCTCGCGTTTTTTGTAGGGTTGGATCTCAATCATTTACATTTGACGTCTTCCAGTGAGTTTTACTGCTCCGGCTCACGCTCACTTCTCACGGGAATGCTCTGGATCATTGAGAGACTTGAAAAGCAGATGTCGTGAAATTTTCGCACACGTGAAATGTGATAGGCAGATGTCGCCGCTGTTTTTCATTTAACTCATACGGCGAAGGACTAAGCAGCGACATCTATTTTTGAAAAAGTAGGTTTATTAAAGGCCGCGTTGCCAACCTAAAAAGAAGTAATTAACAAATTATCTGGCTCACAAATAGAACCAGACTTCTATCTAGATTTGTTTGGCTCAAATCGTTGTTGTTGCATTTACATGCAAAATTATTTATCTGGCTCAGGATTTTGCCACCGGATAACTGCAATTATTACTGCAATTGTATTTTTCAAAAATGTATTCTTCGATTGCGTGTGACATGCGATTGATTTAACGAAATCATGGCCCCCAAAGGTTTGTCAGATATTTGGAGATTTTATAATTAACTTGAAAATAAGAAAATGGAATGCAAGGAATGTAAAAAACTTTTGTAGATTTTGGAAATACACAAATTGGTTGAAGCCTTTTAGAAAAGTGCATTCACGTCTATATTTGACATATCTTAATATATAAAAATCACGTGTCACAAATCTTTGGTCGCGATGGACTCCTAAACTACTGAACCGATTTTGAATTTGTTTTGCACCCCGTGTGTAGTTTGATCTAACTTGAAAGAGAGGATAGGTTATATCTCAGTTTATAGTCGGGGGTTTCTGAGGTGGGCCGCGATTTAGAGGTACTATGAAATTTTTTTAATTCAGGAGAGTCTTTAGTTGTTCCATGTGTAATTTTTAAGCCGAATTTCAAAAGCAACGACAATCTGCATTTCGTTGTAATATTATAGTGAAGTGTGAAAAATAAAAATCTATATATATAAAAAGAAAGGCTAAAATATGTGTTAGTTGGTCGCCGGTGTTTGAAGAGATGCGTCGGTCGATTTTGTTCAAACTTTCACACAAGTTGCGTAAACCTCACGCGGTGGTTACTACATATGTTTGGTTGCGACCGACGTACAGCGTCTGGAGATATAGGCCTAAACGTGGACCCGAGTACCCCTAGAATGTGTTTATAGAATATGGATATCAAATGAAAGCTGTTGATTAGTGCTTTAGTTACAGAGTAATTTATTATCCAGAGACGGACTTGGACTGGGATTATGACTAGGACTGGGACTGAGACTCGGAGTGGGCCTGGAACTGAGACTTTTGGAAGAAAAAAACAAAATCAGCTGCCAAGATGACAGCTGGATGGTTGGTAGCACTGCGATATTGTAATGTTACCTTCAACGAGCTCTTGTACTTTACATAGGCAATATACCAGAGCTCTTGTATTTACATAGGCAATATAACAGAGCTCTTGTATTTACATAGGCAATAATGTTAAAGTTTCTCGCTGCGGTAACGCTGCGTTTTGACATTCCAATATAAACGTCATTTAATCATATGGTATACAATTTTTGTTTGTGTATATTGCAGACAATTTTGGTTTTATTGATTGAAAAAGATAATATTCCATTTTTTAATCAGATAATAGAACAGCAGTTCCCTCAAAATGGCAGATGTACGCGATATTCTGGATATGGAGCGCGCGAATACGCCAGAATTGACAAAAGAAATGTTCCTTATCCAAAAGAAGAGGAACTTTGAAAAGTAAGTAAATTTTCCCATTAGTTTAATATATATTGCAAGTATTACTCTTAAACACAATATTAACAGAGTCAAAGGAGTTTCCAAACGACCAGAAGGCATGCACCGTGAAGTTTTCGCCTTGCTCTACAACGACAACAAGGATGCACCACCGCTGCTGCCTACAGACACAGGTAAGCTACTGTTTTTGGATATATTGTACTTTATTTTATGCTAAATTTATAATATTAAATAGCTCTTGGTATTGGTTCTGGTTATAAGCAAGCAAAGGCACGTTTGGGTATGAAAAAAGTTCGTAAATGGGAGTGGGCACCATTTAATAATCCAGCGCGTACAGATGGTGCAGTATTTCATCATTGGCGGCGCACAACGGACGATCAGAAGGAATATCCATTTGCAAAGTTTAATAAGCAATTACAAATACCCACTTATTCAATGTCGGACTACAATACACATTTGCGTACAAATATACAAAAGTGGACTAAAGCGCAAACAGATCATTTGTTTGATTTAGCAAAGCGGTAAGTAGATATAGAAATGGCAAACATCATAAAATATAAAGGCTAGCAGGTGGCATTGGAGAGACCAGAAAGTACCACTTCACTGCTTATGTCGTGATTTTAATAAACACTGTAAAAATTTAGACGTCTGCGACTCGTTTCTTGGTATTAAAAAATACCTTTTAACTACATTAAATTTGTAATTCGAAATGAGGCAAAGAACGCTAAACCGTGATATACTGTTCAACCCTCTGTTTCAAATTTGAAGTACCAGTTACTTGAAACTTGTTTGCAAAATTGCGTTGTGATCATTATTTTTTTTATGTATGCAATCAAATTTACTCTGTATAAATTCTATTCTGTATATATTTTATCTACTATTAATTTGCTTATTGTCAATTTCATAAATTATTATTTACTAGCTCCTTCATGAGTACATTTTAACACATTTTCAACATTTTATCTTTTGCTTACTTCTAAGTTTTCAATTGAAATTGTCAAGCGTTTAATTCAATACTGTTTAAATATTACTTTAAAATTGATGACTGCTTATGTTGTTTATATCGTGTATTACATCTGAGATTTAAGTGTCGGTATATTTGGTCTGTATAATTGTTTAATTTGTAGACTGATAAATAAATAAATAAATAAACTGAATGCTTATTTTTGTCTCAGTCCAAAAACCGCGTCTAATTTTGCCTTTTTGAAAGAGTTAGCTTAAAGAAGATATCTGGCAAAAAAATTATTTTTAGTTCGCATCGCATTCACACAATATCAATTCTTCAATTATTCTTTTTTAAAAATATGCATTATCCTTGCTTAGCTTCGATTTGCGATTTATTGTTATGGCAGATCGTTGGGATCGCGCCCAACATGGTGTTAAATCTGTAGAAGATCTTAAAGAGCGGTACTATGAAGTTGTTGGCCTACTCAGTAAGGCCAAGGCACTGTCAGGTGACAAGAAGGCTTATGCTTTTGATGCCGAACATGAGCGCAAACGTAAAGATCAACTTAAAAAACTGTTTGAACGTACAACACAACAAGTCGAAGAAGAACAAATGTTATTGAATGAGTTGAAGAAGATTGAAGCACGCAAGAAGGAGCGTGAACGTAAAACACAAGATCTACAAAAGCTCATATCGCAAGCGGATCAGGTATGAATATATAAATATAAACTTTTTTAATAAAATAAATGTCTACCTTTTTCTTTCAGAAAAGCGATGTTATCGCTAATGTGCAAAGTGTTCGCAAATATGAAAAGAAACTTGTCAAAAAGAAGCTTCATCATCAACCGCGCCCGTCGAAAGTAGACTCCGTTGTAAATGCTATTGAGATAGGTGGAAGTGGCATCAAATTTTCAGATCTTCGTGGTTCTGGTGTGTCATTGCGTTCACAAAAAATGAAACTGCCAGCAAATATTGGACAACGCAAAGTAAAAGCTTTGGAACAAGCAATACAACAATTTAAAGTTGGTGAGTTTCTTAAATTTCATCTTCGTATTGTAGCGATAAAGGCACTTCCGGATGGTATTGCGGATTGTTATCGATGTTGAAGGTCCTTTGCCGGATATATATCCGATACGTTCCGGCAACCAGCACCATTAGGATACTAGCGCAACTTAGGGATAATTTTATAATATTATCAAGAACCTTCTTGGTGATCCTGCACCCGTCCCCTAGGTCATAAGGAACTTGAGGTTACTGCATTCATATCTCTAAAGGATTTAGTTTCGAGTAGGTGAGGTTGACAATTGGGTTGGGTTAGCTTTGAAGCTATAAAGCTTAATAACCCATTGTACTCAAATTTAATTCCTTACAGTTTTGTTCCTTAATGGCTGGTGTTGGATTAAGTTATAAGTGGTTGAAATTACTATTAGTATGTAAACAACAGTTGATCATAATGTTGTTGTTCTTATTGGGATGGGATAATACTGTTCCTAAAATAAAATTATCGTGACCTAAGTTTGGCCGCAACTAGATTTCGCCCCAGTTGGATTACAGTAGGAGGACGATATCAAATCAAAAGTGTTGGATAACCGGCTAGTTATAAACAAAGTTTTGATTCCGTCCATAGTTCACGAAAATAAGTGTAATGATACATAAAAAATAAACATAAAGAGCTCTCCTTGCACTATTTTTGTTAATTTACTTTTAAACATCCTTTTCCCTTCCTCAGACCCCTCACCCCCACCCACAGAAGACATATCCAATGCATTCAATGAATTAAGGTCAGATATGGTTCTGTTGTGTGAGTTGCGAACGGCTTTGGCTACGTGTGTTTATGAAATGGAAAGCTTGAAACATCAATATGAGGCAGCATGCCCGGGAAAGGTATGTTACCGCTAATATTTTCTTGATTTTTTAATTATTAAACAATATTTTGTATCTTTTGCAGACTCTAAATATTCCACCGTCTTTGATACCAGCTGAGCATATTAAACAAGAAGCAATAGATGCGGGCACCTCAAGCAACAGCACAAACGCATAAAATTATTTCTAGTCAATGATATCAATATATGTATGAACTATAGATTACGCGGCATGAAATATAATAATTACTATTCTACGCCTTGTAAACAATTCAAAAGCTCTTTTTTGTTAAAATGGTACATTGTCATGAACTAAAGCAAATTTATTTTCTACAAGTACAACTTGCACTGCCTGTCTCAAATTCTACATATTTAATAGTGCACATAAACGTAAGCAAGATATAGACCTCGTATATAGCAAGTTTGAATGTACGCCTCTTAAGGTGCTAAATGGCTGGTAGAGCGTACATTGTGTTTAGAAATACATAATGGGAAAGCTTAATGAACTCGTTTCGCTGTTTTGTCCTTTTGTGTGTAAAAATGCTTTTATGGCAGCTAGTAGGTGGCTAAAGCATGGATACAATTTTTCACAACTTTTCTAAATGATTGTAAGCTAAATCTATTTGTACTACTGTAAAAGAAATTGAAGATGATACTGTAATTCTTGGTAAACGATATTCATTCACTGTTAGCAAAGAAATGGAACAGCGCCATTAGTTTCGCTTGCTACCTAAATGCACAAATAAGGAAGTTTTGCGAAAGGCGGTCAAATGCTTTATATATTCACACATATTTGGAATTATTGCTAAAGCACGCTAAGAAAAAGGAAGAAAATGATTTGTAAAATAAGAATATCATCACTAAAGAATGTATTTTTATGCCACAATGATACTAATTTGGTGTGTTTAACGCGCACATTCATTAAGTGTCAAATTACTAAATGAATGAACGAAAGACTAGCTCAAATACAGGTTTAGTGGTATGGTCATCTTGGTATGTATAAACGTTGATTATTGCATTACGTTTGTACTTTTTGTCTGAAAGATATGTGAATGTTGAGAATGATGATTTAGCTGGTTACCTTCGCATTGCCACTCACTTAACATCACACCTACACATACACTCATCAGATTGCGACAATGCTTACGTTTTGTTCAAATTGTGTGGCTATCGTGTTTACGGTTTTTTTTTATTACTATATCACACATACGAGGGTACTAACAAAAGTTCGCTTCCCCAGGCAGTCGGTTCTATGTACCGGAGCGACTCGGGATTTTTCCCGAACAAGGACTGCCATTTCAGTGTGCCCCATTTAATTTGTTGCGTCCCTCCCACAAATTGTCATCCTCCCAGCAGCTCCTTGCAGCAGGACTGCTCCATATTCTCTTACTCCGGGAAGGCATCGAATCCAATCCGGGTCCGTCTCCTGACCCCAGTCCTGAGAAGTGGTTTTGCTGCATCTGCCGAAAAAGAATATTTTTAGGACGGTCATACTCTGTTCAGTGTGTCTCGTGTAAGGGATGGTTGCGTCGGACAGGTTGTTCTGGGCTTGATCCCAGAAACCGACGTCCACGTAACTTTTATAAATCTTTTGTGGCTCCTTGCTGTTCACGCCCAAGGGCGTCCCGTAGTCTACGCCTAATGCCCCCCCCCCCCCCCCCCCCCACTACCTTCCAGCAGCCCCGCTGTTCAGCAAGCCACAACAAGTACCCGCTGCTGCTCGCGCCTCACGGCGCCAACAACTCAAACAGCTGCTACCACTAATAACTACTACCTTCGTAGTAGAGTCGGTAGCAATACTGAGCATCAGCCCCTGCCCCCGTCTTCTCCCCCCCCCCCCCCCCCCCTATTTTCCGGCAACAATCGTGTAGGTCAGGGAAACAGACTCTTAGTCCCTACCTCCGTTTGCACCGTTTGTTTGCCAGCACAGCATATATATGTTTGCGACATCCGCCCAATGCAGCTCCTGCCTTGGGTGGTGCCACTTTCCTAGATGTTCTGGTCTCCGCGACGGCAACCCCCCGACGGGTTTCATCGAGCCATGTAGCCAGGTCGCAAACCCAAATCATCCGGGTACCCCAATGCTTGCCCCAGTCCCAGGGCCACAACAGCATTTGCGTTCCGGCCTTCCACACCCCAGGCGTAGTCACCCGTCACTTACCCCCAGAGTCCCCTGCGAAGACAGTCACCTTGTAGCGGTGCAGGGGCTTACGCCGATCGCATATGATACTAATTGGTCAGATGGGAGCGGGGCAACCGCGCTCACCTGACAGATGTGGTCGAATGCGATCGGTAACCAGGAACTGTCACCTCCTAATCCAGGGTGTCATGCGTCACCGTGCCCATTGGAGTGGTTTGCAGCCAGGAGGTCCACAACACCGGCTGTATTATAACGGCGCCTCCCCAACACCGGGCCACCTTGGGGAGTAACCATGGCCTTACCGCGTCAAGGGGCTCTGCCGCGGCGGACCAACCCAGTTCCCCAAATTAAAGCAGTGACAACAACGCTTGCCATGTCAAGCAAGTTGTCGTAAGATAAAATGATGAACAACAAAAAACCAACAACAACAATAACAATAAAAGCAGAACAAAAAAAACAGGCTTCAAGAAGAGCAGCGGGCAGAGATGCTCTTCTTAGAGCATCAGAGGGATGAATCTCCCTCCACTAGCATTGGAGTATACAGAGAACCGGCGCTTAAAACCGCGAACCCCAAGGGCAACACCAAAACCCAAGGAGAGCAGCGCGGGCCCGAAGAGCACTCCAACCAGGAAGCAGAGAAACCCGCGATCCCCAGTGGACCCCTATACACTGGTGAGCAGCGCGGGCAAGGCAAACAAGGTGAACAGAAGGCGGCGGCAGGCAACAAACCCGCGATCCATGGAGGGCCCAGTACCTCCATTGCGCAGCGCGGGCCGCAAGAGAAAGCAAAAGATCCCTCTAGAGGGACGAGTAAGTCTAGGCGCTCACCGTCGGAGCATGACTCAAGTAGCAGCTCACAGAGCAACTATGGAAGGTCCCAGGAAGGGAAAAATAAAGAGCAGAACCCGGAGGAGTGGAAGCGGCCTAACAGAAGGCACAACAGAGGCAGGCAACCTGCACTTCCACCACGGGGCAGTCCAGGAGCGCTGGATGATAAGAGGCGCTTTGGACTAAGTGGGGCTGGGGTAAAAAGATATCTCCGATATCTAGAGGAAGGCCTGTCGCCCATGGAGGCAAGAGCCAGGGCAGATGAGCGCAGGCATGAACCAGACCACGGGCAGAGAAAAGCCAATGCTCAAAGAGGAAGCAGAGAAGGAAGAAGAGCACAGCCAGCGGCAGCTGACCAGTATGCGCCCGCTCCCGCTGAAAAGAGCAGGATCGGGCAAATTATGCCGGAGGAAACTCCAAGCTCAAAAAGGCAACGGGCCCACGCTCCCAGGAACACTGCACCCACGGGCAGGGAGATTCAATCCAGGGCGACTGGCGTACACGCTGGGATGGCACCAAGGCAGCAGAGCTGTTCGGAAGCCCTTAGGGGTATCCGAATAGCTGTTCTGCCCAGTAACTACCCGGCGGAGGCCCTAAGTCAAGAGGACCTGACGAATCTCCAAGAGCTCATAATGGACGGAGTGTTCAGGGGATGTGGGCATGCCCTAGTTGTTTGCGGGGTATACTTCCGAGCAGGGCTCCTCCTCGTGGACTGCGAGGACGAAAAAACGGTTAAGTGGCTCGTTGAAGTGATACCGACGCTTGAGGGGTGGACAGGGCCACAATTACCCACGAGACGCGGGGATGAAATACCGCCAACGCATAATGTGACTATGTTCCTCCCCAGAAGTGCGGAACGCCCCAAAGAGTTTGCGTTACGGCTCCTCGCCAATCAAAATGAGGGCCTCAGGACGCAGAGATGGCGCGTCATTAATTGTAGCGCAGAGGAAACAGGCCTACGTCTCGACGTGGGCATAGACGAGGAATCGTATCAAATCATACGCAGGAACGGACTTAAGCTGCACTATAGGTACCGCCTGGTCCTAGTGAGACCCTGGAGGCAGAGGCAATCAGGGAATAGTGAGCAGCCGGAAGACAAGGCGGAGGCAGAGGGCACCGACAGAGGCGAGCTGTCGGACGAGAACATGACGGACGCGAGCACCGATACCATCAGAGCTCGCGAGACCACGAACCCTCCCACCGCAGCAAGCAAGGACAAAATCGTGCAGCCTGGGGATGAAAAAGAAATCCCCACCACACAAGAGCTCATCGAGGGCCTCGACCTCCAGGAGCTGGAGCTGAATAGGTGGGACGAAAGCGAGAGCGGATTGTCGAATGACGATGATCCGATGAGGCCGGCCGGGCCAAAATGACCGGCACAAGCATAAAAATAGCCCAGATCAACCTCCATCACGCCATTGCAGCCTAGGCTGTACTGATGAGGAGGTTCGCCTCGGATGATCTGGGCATCGCCCTCATACAAGAACCTTGGGCTTCCAACGGACAGGTGTGGGGCCTTAATGTAAGTAATAACAAAGTTATTTGGGATCTCTCACAGCAGAGACCAAGAGCATGTGTAATGCTTAAGTCAAACATTAACTATTTTTGCATTACAGAATTTTTAAGCCGGGATCTGGTGGCGGTGCAGATCGAGGCAAAGGTGAATGGAGACAACACCAGCATTGTGCTGGCCGCAGCCTACTTCCCGGGGGACGACAGCACAGTCCCTCCAGTTAGCGTGCAGAAGCTAGTGGAGCACTGCAGGAAGCGATGCTAACTCCCACAACACGGAGTGGGGCAGTAATGATACCAACCAAAGGGGTGAGTGTTTACTAGAATATATAGTCAGCAACGATTTGAATATATATAACGTCGGGAGCAAACCGACGTTTGTCACGAGAGTCAGGGCAGAGGTCCTAGATATAACACTTGGCAACAACCTAACTGAGAATATGATCTCGAAAGGAGAGTATCAGAAGAACCCTCCCTATCGGATCATAGGATCATAAGGTTTGAGCTGGGTGCTGTATCGGGGCAATCCAGCCCTAAAAGAAATCCCAGGAAAACAGACTGGGGCAGCTACAAAAGTATCATTGAGGCTAACGCGGATAGTCTCAGAAATAAGAGCAGAAGCACTAACTGTACTGAGTTAGAGGGCAGAGTGGATAGAGCAAATCAGATAATGATAGATGCCTACAACTCCAGTTGCCGAGTCTCCCTAGTTAAGGGTAAGAAGGCAACCCCCTGGTGGTCGCATGACCTGACACTACTAAGGAAGAAAGTCAGGAAACTCTTTAACGGAGCAAGGAGAACCGGCAACTGGGAGGAATACACTCAAAATCTAACAAAGTACAATAAAGAGATAAGGAAAGCTAAGAGGGAAAGTTTCAGAAATTTCTGTGAGGGAATTTCTAGCACACCTGCAGCGGCAAGGCTCCACAAGGCCCTAGCCAAAGAGCAGAGGGAGATTAACTTAGCGATTAGGCTTCCAGACGGTACCTATACCGGAACGGTGGAGGAGCGAGCGAGGGCCCTGCTACATACGCATTTTCCGGGTGCCTCTCCGCAAGTACCGGAACCTGTGTTCCCCAGAGTGAAACCAACCCCATCAGACTGGCAATTGGCCAACTCCCTCTTCAGTGAGGCCAGAGTCAGATGGGCAGTGGAATCCTTTGAGAAATACAAATCTCCGGGGGTGGATGGCATCTACCCGGTGCTAATGCAGCAAGGGACAAAGATTATCCCACATCTGGCCAGGATCATGAGAGATAGCCTGGCACTGGGATACATACCCATGATGTGGAGAAGAGCAAAAGTGGTTTTCATACCAAAAGTAGGAAAAAAGGACTATTCGCAGGCAAAGTCCTTCAGACCAATAAGTCTAACTTCCTTTGTCTTGAAGGCAATGGAAAAGATATTGGACCCAGAAATTAGGTTGAACGCCCTCAAGAGCTGGCCCCTACATCATAGCCAGCATGCGTACAGAGCGGGTAGGTCCACGGATGCAGCTCTGTACCAATTAACATCTGAAATACAGAGGGCGTTCGAAACAGAGGAAACAGTGATTTGCGCTTTCCTTGACATTGAGGGTGCCTTTGACAACACATCTCATGAAAGCGTAAACATAGAACTGCAGATAAGAGGAATTCAGTTGCCTATCCAGAGATGGATTGACAATCTACTCCGCACAAGAATCGCTGAAGTCCATGTAGGCAACAGCGCAGTTAAGGTTAATACCACGAGGGGGTGCCCTCAAGGAGGTGTTCTATCACCCCTTCTGTGGAGCCTAGAAGTGGACGAACTCCTGCAAAAGCTATCTGACAGTGGCATAAGATGCCAGGGATATGCTGACGACATCGTCATAATTGCAAGGGGTAAATTCGAGAGTACGCTCTGTGACATAATACAGAGAGCATTGAATATTACAAAGGGATGGTGTGCCAGTGTGGGGCTTAACATCAACCCATCTAAAACGACCATCATCCCAACCAGAAGAAGGGCCCTACCAACCCTGAGATCAATTACAATAGATGGCGTGGCACTAGAACATGGAACCGCGGTGAAATACTTGGGGGTCATTTTTGACACCAAGCTCCTATGGAAACAGCACTTCGACTCCATGACAGCTAAGGCCACGAGGTCCATCATGATATGCAAACGTTTAGCAGGCAAATCATGGGGCTGTAGCCCGCATGTGCTAAGATGGATGTATACCATGATAGTGAAACCTATGATAACATACGGTTCGATAGCCTGGGCATCGAAAACAACTCGGGCGACGACGAGGCAAGCGCTGTCAAAACTTCAGTGACTGGCATGTGTATGCATCACGGGAGCTATGCGCACATGCCGTACAGCAGCGCTGGAGGCTATCCTCGATCTGACCCCGCTGCATATATCAATAGAGCAGTCAGCCAAGCGAACCCTCCTGAATATTGCTAAGGAGGGCTCGGGCATAGGTAAAGTCATATCGTCCCGAAACATGGAGGAATTGAGAGAGAAGATCCCAATCTCTTAACTCCCGAGGGACGATATCCTCAGGCAGATAGTCTATGAGAAAAGGTACAAAGTAGAACTGGGAGACAAGGGTACGTGGGAGGAAAGCAGAATTGTGTACATTCATCAGCTAAATAGAATAGTATGGTACACAGATGGCTCGAAGACGCCAGAGGGGATTGGATCTGGAGTCATTGGACCCAGAGCCAAGATATCAACGCCTCTGGGAGCACACCCGAGCATTTTTCAAGCGGAAGTATTCGCTATAAGCCAGTGTGCTGACCTGACCCTTCGGCGCGAATACTCCAACGAGACAATTGCCATACTCAGTGACAGTCAGGCCGGCCTCAAGGCGATCTCGGCGTCTGAAATAAAATCAGCACTAGTACTTGAGTGCGTTGAAAAGCTAAATCAACTAGGAGCACACAACAAACTGTTGTTGGCCTGGGTTCCTGGCCACAGGGGAGTGGAGGGCAATGAGCAAGCGGACAGCCTGGCAAGGGAGGCAGCAACGACACGACCTATTGGTCCTGAGCCCTTCCTGCCAGTAGGCCCGCAGGAAATCAGAGGGCATCTACTATTAGAAGAAAGGGAAAAGAGGGAAGAACACTGGCGCAATATGCCAGGCTTGAGGCAATCTAAGTTACTGCGGGGGGGCTATAACACAACTCGATATAGGGCATTAATGGGCCTGTCGAAAGATAACCTGAGGATCCTAACAGCTATTCTTACAGGACACTGCAGACTGAACAGCCACATGCAGAAGCTGGGCATACTATCGAACAACACATGCCGATTTTGTGATCGATCAGCGGAGACGGCGGAACATATACTCCTGGAATGTGACGCAATCTCAAGACGTAGGGCTAAGTTTTTGGGCTTACCATGGCCAGAGCATTCTCACATCAAATCCCTCAAGCCAGGTGAACTGCTAGGGTTCATCAGAGAAGTCGGCTTGGATGAGGTGCTGTGAAGCAGTTGAGGGCACAATAGACCAATGGTCGTAGTGAGATCCTCAATTAATTATCTATCTACCCCCAGAGTGGCGGGGTCTCCCCTTATGCACTTCAGAATTCTGCAGTTAAACTGTAATGGACTAACTGGGAAGATTACGGAGATAGTCGATTTCAAGAAGCGGCACAACATCCGCATTGCTGCGATTCAAGAGACTAAACTTACAGCAAGATCTGCATTGCAGACCTGCTCTGGGTATAATGTCCACAGGAAAGACCGCGAGAGCGGAAATGGAGGCGGCCTCGCGTTTATCATACACCACTCTGTGCAATATTATATATTTGATCCTGGCATCGACCGCAGGGATAATGTTTTAGAACGTCAAGCGATGCAAACCTAGAAATCATCAACATCTACATCCCTCCTGCCACCTGTTGCCCCAGTAGATACCGCCCTAATATCATAGCCTTACTGGCAACAATCGCATTATCTTAGGCGATTTCAATACCCATCACGATCTATGGCACTCAAACTTGCGGGCGGACAGTAGGGGTGAGATGTTGGCGGATCAAATAGAAGAAACGAGGTTCTGCACAATAAACGGAGACGCCCCCACACGTATGGTAGGAAGCTGTCACAGTTCGCCAGATATCTCAATCGTGAGCGCAGAACTAGTAAACTGCGTCAACTGGCAGCCGATGATAACATTGGCATCCGACCACCTGCCTATACTTAATTCGCTCGAGCGTACCGCCGACTTCATCGTCACCGAAAAACGCACTTTCATAAACTTCAAAAAAGGAAAGTGGGAAGAATATAAATCTTTTACAGACAACCGCTTTGCTGCCCTCCTTATCCCGACTGATGCCCGCCAAGGGGAGCGTGCCTTCCGTAAGGTCATTGAAGCCGCCTCGGCGCGTTTCATTCCCGCCGGGAGAATTCCCGAAATCCGGCCCCACTTCCCGGCGGAGGCCGCAAACTTAGCGAGAGAACGTGACCTTATAAGACAGCTTGATCCAGGTGACCACCAAATAAGGGATATAAACCAACGCATCAGATTGCTTGTGGACGAACACAAGCGGGCGAAATGGGAAGAGCACCTAAGAGGTTGTAAGAGGAGGTTACAACCTCTTAGGTGCTCTTCCCATTTCGCCCGCTTGTGTTCGTCCACAAGGTTCAAGGTTGTAACCTCCCCCCCAGCGGGTAAGGGGGTAAGAATATACCCGCGGTAGGTATGCCTGTCGTAAGAGGCGACTAAAATACAAGATTCAAGGCGTATGTAGCGCAACCCTTCAGGTTGCCAGCGCAATATATAGCTTCTCCAAACCTAATTGTCAACCTCACCTATCCGCGGCGAATCCTGTTTCATTAACAGACGAGGCTCTGGCGACCCCAAGCTCCTCATGGAACTTGGGGGTGGGGAGGGAGGGGACAGCCTGAAGGTTTAATGTGGCCACATAAATCGTTCCCGAGATAGTCGGGCTAGCACCTTAATGGTGCTGTGGTACCGGAGCGTACCGGATCTGTATCCGGCAAAGGACCATCACATCGATAACACTCCCCAAAGCCTTCGGGGAGCAACCTTATCGCTACAACAACAACAACAATAGGATGTAACCTCTCCACCGGTGTGGGTAAACTTCGGTCCACCGTAAAGTCCCTATCGAATCCGACTAAGCACAAAGACAGAGTTTCCATCGCCTTTGGCGACAAAGTGCTGTCGGATGCGAAAAAATGCGCGAGCGCTTTCTGCCGACAATATATAATGCATCCTACGGTCGACAAAGATAGACGGAGAGCCAATAGACACGCACATAAACACAAATTCAGCGCGTCACCAATCACCATCACCGGTAAAGAGGTTGAGGACGCCATTGGTCGTGCTAAACCATCCAAAGCAGTGGGCCCAGACGGCATAGCCATGGCGATGCTTAAAAGCGTAGGGAAAGAGGGTTTCAAATATTTAGCGCATGTCTTCAACCTGTCTCTTTCCACCTTTGTCATACCCGAGAAATGGAAAATGACCAAGGTGGTCCCGCTACTAAAGCCTGGGAAACCAGCTAACATAGGTGAGTCGTACCGTCCGATATCTCTCCTATCGCCAGTGGCAAAGACGCTTGAAGCCATTTTGCTCCCTTATTTCCAAGCAAATTTGCAGCTAGCCTCTCATCAGCATGGCTTCAGAAAACTCCATAGCACTACCACCGCGCTAAATGCCATTAGCACCCTGATAAATTGCGGTTTAAATCAATACCCCCACCATAGAACAGTGCTCGTAGCGCTAGACCTATCAAAAGCTTTTGATACGGTCAACCATGGCTCGTTACTGCAAGACCTGGAAGGGTCTACCCTTCCCCCATGTCTTAAAAGTTGGACCGCAAATTATCTGGGTGGTCGGCAGGCATCGGTGCAATTTAGAAACGAAACATCAAAACCAAGGAGAATTAAACAAGGGGTGCCACAGGGTGGTTTGTTTAATTTATACATACATATCTAAGCTACCTTCACCAGCGGAAGGAGTCACAATCGTTTCCTACGCCGTTGACTGCACAATAATGGCCACAGGCCCAGGCCCAAAGATCGATGCGCTATGCAATAAAATAAACGGCTCCCTGATCTCTCCAGTTTTTTCGCCTCGCGAAACCTGGCATTATCACCGACTAAATCTTCCGCGACCTTATTTACAACATGGACGTCCCAAATGTCGACCATTTTGAACATCCACGTCGATGGCACTACGCTACAGACTGTCCTACACTCCAAAATCTTGGGTGTGACGTTTGATCAGGATCTACATTTTGGTGAGCACGCAGCCGCAATCGTTCCGAGAATTCAGAACCGTAACAAAATCCTCAAATCCCTCGCTGGCAGTACCTGGGAAAAATATAAAGAAACGCATGACTACATACAAAACAATTAGCCAGCCGATTACGTGCTACGCGTCACCCATATGGTCGCCAAGCCTAAAAATTACTCACTGAAAGAAACTACAGGCCTGCCAAAATACTGCTCTCAGAATCGCCACGGGCTATCTTCTTATGTCCCCAGAACACCATCTGCATAATGAGGCGAGAATACTCCCCATCAGGGAGAGAAATGAGATTATGACCAAACAGTTCCTGTTGAATACCCAAAAACCTGAGCATCCCAACAGACATCTGATTGATGAACCAGCACCGCCTAGGGGCTTAAGGAGTCATCTCCGTGAGCATTTTGAGGAAATACGGTACCTGAGAACCCAGCCGTATGAAGCGAAAAAACACAAGCAGGTCCTTGGTGAACTCCATAAACAGGCGTCGGACCTTTATGCCGGGAATTGCCCGGTGAATCCAGTACTTAAAGAAAAGTATCCAAAACTCGCGGAAGAGGAACGCATACTCCCCAGGGAAACGCGTGTCACTCTTGCTCAACTTCGTTCTGGATACTGTAACAGGTTAAACTCTTACCTATCCAGAATCAACCCCGACATACATACAAAATGTATGCCCCGCTTGCAATGTGTCCCCACATGACACCAACCATCTCTTTAATTGTAATGTGGAACCAACGCCTCTAACACCCCTTTCCTTATGGTCCACCCGTGTTGAAACGGCAAGTTTCCTTGGACTCCCGTTAGAGGATATCGATGACAATTTGTGATCGGTCGCGGATATTGGGTTGGGCGAAGCATTGCTACAACAACAACAACAACAAAAGTTCACTAAGTTAGTGGCACGAAGCACACAACACAATGCTATACCTTCCACCTCTTGACCTGGTGGCGAAGGAAATAGCGGTCATCGCCGCTCTACGCATAAGGGAAACAGGTCTCTGGTCAAATGGATCTAGTGGTCACGCAACAATCCTGGACACGAACGCCCCAGTCCCAATACCGGTGCGCACTGACTACTGCACGGCAAAGAAAGTCTTCGTTAAAAACTATAGTATATATATACCATCGCGGGGGTGGGGAGGGAGGGATGGCCTGAAGGTTCAATGTGGCCATATAAATCGTTCCCGAGATGGTCGGGCCAGCACCTTAATGGTGCTGTGTTACGGGAGCGTATCGGATCTGTATCCGACAAAGGACCATCACATCGATAACACTCCCCAAAGCCTTCGGGGAGTAACCTAATCGCTACAACAACAACAACAACCAGAAAACATACGGTACCGGGTGGAATCAACATTTTCACGGATGGTTCTAAGCTTGGCGGGAAGGTGGGAGCAGGCCTCTTTTCGCCGGATCTGGGTCTAGAGGTCTCTTTTCGCCTACCAGATCACTGTAGTGGTTACCAAGCGGAAATGCTGGCAATACACAGGGCTGTGAACCATCTCGGGTCTATGCCTAAGGATGGTAAACGGGTGTTTATTTTCTCAGACAGCCAGGCCGCATTAAAGGCCCTGGACTCACTCGTCGACAACACATTCGGTCACTGAATGCCGCAGATCTCTTAACGAGATGGCTCAGCACTTCAGTATCAGCCTTATATGGGTACCTGGGCACAGGGATATTGAAGGCAATTGCAGAGCAGACGAGCTGGCCAGAAGAGGCACCACCGACCATATCCTTCCGGGAAATGATTCGGTAGGTATACCCTTGGCCACTTTCAGGCTTCGTGTGAACACAAGCACTATAAGAATTGCGAATGGACTGAGGTCAGCCATATCTTCGTGTGAGACATCCAGGCAAACCTGGCCCTCATATGACAAGGCACGCACAGAAGCGCTTCGGATTTTAAACAAATCAGTTCTATCGTCCCTGATAAGGGTTCTTACAGGGCATTGCTTAATAGGCACGCATGGTGATAGAATGGGGGTAACGACCTTCGACTATTGTCGAAGCACCTTCTCTGTAATTGTCCAGCGCTTAGTAGGCGTAGGTTGGCCATCCTTGGTAAACCTTTTCTACATGACCTCGCTGATGTCTCTAGCTATGAAGTAAAGGCTCTAGCAAAATTTATTATTTCCACGAGGTGGTTAGACCCGCTTTAGGCAGGGTAGGGGTCCTCTTTGACACCGTATAGGGTATTACAATGGGCCCATTGGTGGCCTAAGTAGTGAGGTGTTACCATAGTGTCCAGCTCAGCCCTTGCAACCTAACCTAACCTAACCTAGTGGCACGAAATTTTTTAGAATATATTCGATTTTTGCAGTTGTTTTGAAGTATTAATCGCTACAACAACAACTACAGCGTAATGTGCTATTTATTAATTCTGTTCTTGCTATTTATTAATGATATTTATACGACAATAAAATATTTCAAAATCTTAATGTTATCGTAATGTAACTAAAATAACAATTAACTTCCTTTTGGCATGTTATGGCTCTGAAAACTATTGGAGGGATACCGCAATAGGCAAAAATATGCAGATTAACGTATGTGGGTAATGAATATTTATATGCTGGATTTATTTTTGCGATACTGCCTTTGTTTGTGCCGGTTGTGGCTCAGCATTAAACATTTTCTCATGGTGTCTTCAAATTCGATCCTGCCTTGCAGTTTAAAAACATCTAAATTAATAGGAATGAACAATGTGAGTATTGAGATTTTAAAACTATTTATATTACAATACCAAAAAGTACGCTGTTCACGAATTTCAGTTTAGATAAAGGCCGTTTGCCATGCACTCCGTCCCAGTTAAAATAGAAAAGAACTTTGTCAGAGAAAAGTTGTCTCATTACTCCAGTAATGTCTGATGATGCACCTTTCAGCATAAAAATATATGATTTCTAAATACCGAAAAACCAATTTAAGTTATGAAACACAATTAAAAATATTCAAAAATACCATTGATTCTTGATAATCATCTGAGTCCAACTTTTTCTCAATGTCATAAACTGAAGCCAGCGATGTTAATGGCATAACGGCGGAGAGCTCGGTGTGAGTATCATTTTCCGTTTCTCCGCTGATACGGCATACTATTTTGTGCGTTTTCTCAATCAGAACTTTGGAGTCACGCATGACTTCATGTTGAGCCATGACTTCTGCCAATTCTGGAAGCTGAATGGATAGAATAAATATTAATGAATGAGAATCAAGGTATTGCGGCTACAATTACTAGGGTTTCACAAATAACAGTTCAATATTTCACTATGCACCTTTTCTTCGATCTTAGTCAATCTAGATTCCAGGTCGATATGCTTCTGTAATATTGTTTGTAGTATCGCCATTAAATTTTCGTTCGTTGTAGGGAGTGGCCCTTCGTTGGTTATGGAAGTAGCCGCATTATTTAAAACGGTACTCGTTGTATTTAAGGTGGAGCGAAAGGACGCGCTGTGTTGTGCTACATCGACGAAATCGGCGTTTGTTGAATTAGAGGGAAGTACATCAATCAATTGGTTGTGTATTTGGTTGGTATTCGAGCTGGATGAATTATTGAAATTGTTGTTTATATCGTTTGAGCTAGATGGAAACGGTTCGCTGTGTTGTGCTACATCGCCCAAATGGGCATTTGTTGCATTCGAAGTGGAAGGAAATGCGACGACCAAATTGACACTTACTTTGCCTTTTACCAGCTTAATCTTCTTATTTCTTAATTCGTTGGCTGAAGAGCTAGACGAATTACGGAAAATGGCGGTAATTGCGTTTGATTTAGATGGTATTCGCTCAGTGTTTGTGCTACATCGACGAAATACATCTGTCGCAGCTGCATTAATATCAGCATCTACCCGAGCAAATTTTGAAACATTGGCGTAGTCTACACTGCGCTTAACATCTTGATTTTCTTGACTGGCAAGATTATAAAAGGTGTGTCTCTTCATATTTCTTACCTCCTCTAGGGCACGTTCAGAATCACCCCAAAATAGCAAAGACCCAAACACGCAAGCGTAAAAGTTCTGCTTCCACAGCTAATATAAAAGAGGCTTAATATTGGACAGACGAATAAGGTAATATTTAAAGACGGAGGTCGACTGCTAAACACGTTCTTCAATCATGAAGGCCATACTTCTTAAGGAGCATAAGATTATCCTCAATAAAAGTTTAGAACAGTGGTCGACTGTTAATACGCGTCCAAAAATATCGACGCGTCTTGACGTCAGTCTTAATAATCCGAAGGCGGAAAATAAGTATCGTTCCGGTCAAAAGGTATTAAGGAAAAACTGAAAAATTACCCCGGGTCCCCCGACAAGGGGTATGATCCATAGTACTTTAGCGCAGAAAGCTTTTCTGCATTGGCGGCCTTCAAAGGGCTTATAAATAATTACCCTGTCTGGTTCACCAATGGGGTGGGATCAAAATTATAGCCGTGCAAAATTCCTTTGTACACAAAATTTTTTTCAGTGCACAACATTAAAACAACGAAATGCAAATTGCCAGCTTCAACTGCAAATACCGAGGTGCGTGTCTGTTGACACCTCTCCCGATATTTTTGGACGCTTATTAGCATTAGTGGACCACTGTTCTAGATTTTTACCTTATCCTCTTTTAATGTGGAGTACCTGGGTACCTGGGTGACCGGATTACCGGTGCCGAGATCAAAACGCGTCTTTTGAAACTACTCCCGACATTTTTAGAGGTGCTTTAGCAGTCAACCACCTTCGTAAGCTATTTCTTCCAAGAATTTTTATCAGCAACCACTGTTTGTTCAACACACGCACGTACAATAAGAGAGTTACTCTGTTGGTCTGTTGGTGTACCTTTCGTATTTCGTTGTATAAACAACTTTTGCACACTTTATTAAATTTATTTGCAATTTTAATTGCTTTTTTGTTGGGAAATTTTAAATTTTTGTAAAAGCACGCGCACAATATGAACATTTAGTGATGAAACGATATTTCGCTTTTGGTGATTGCATCGCCGCTATTGACAAATCGCTAATAGCTATTGCAATCCAAATATATCAGCGATTGGCGATTTTCCTTCATTCGATTCTTTTGAATGACAATCACCTATGGCAGAATATCGCCAATAGCGATTGGCGATTTTCCTTCAGCATGAAATTCTAATACTAATAGTGTTAGCGGCGATGTAATCATCGATAGTGAAATATCACTACTCATTTGTGTGGTTTACTTTCCGACTGAGTAAAAAAGTTTATTGGATACAAAAGGAATAATTTTCTCGAGAATTGGAATAAATATGCTTTTACAAAAGTTTGCCAGCTTTTATCGAATAATCGGGATAGTTGTCTCAAGAACTGCACAACGAAAAAAAATTCTCGTCAACTGATGGTGGTAAATAAGGCCTGCTTTTTGTGCAGAGAAATTGTGGAAACGGCGAACGGAACAAAGCAAACTTGTGCAACAACAATTTCGACGACGAAGTGATGTGCAGTAATTGCAAAAAAATGGTTTTGCAATGGACGTGGAAGCACATCTTGATCCCAAATTGTTAATCATTCGGTGAGGGCTAAACATAGGGAAGTCACCCCACATTCTGAAGGTACACTTGGAGAAACAGTACTAAAATAGGTAGTAGTGCAGTTTACGGTACCCACCCTAAAGTTGGGCCAAGATTTTCGAGTGGGCTATCAAAAGACGCGTATTAATCTCGGGAACAATAATCCGAAGGCGGAAAAGAAAAATGTTATCTCTGTCCGGAGATATTTGCAGGTGAAGTTGGCGATTTTCATGTGGTTGTTGTTGTGTTGGTACCCAAAAAAAAAATTGTGCATCACCGTGGCGGTAGCCACGGTTATACCACACACCCGGACTTGGCATGGCGTAGGCCAGGATTATTTTTTATAAGCGCGGCCGAAGGTCGCCAACGCAGAAAGGTGTTCTGCGAAAAAATACTATGGATCCCACCCCCGGTTTCGGGGGCCCTGCGGGTCTTTATTTGGTTTTTCGTTAATATCTTTTGATCGGTTAAAAAAAGGTACCTCCGCTTTCGGATTCTTGATCTAGACGTGAATACGCGTCTTTTGATACCTCACCCGAAAATTTTGGCCCAAATTTCGGTGGGTACCGTAAACTGCACTATTACCCTAAAATGTTACTCGTGTGGCGTACGTAATGTATTTGTATTAGGATTCATTCCAGCACAGCCAGATTCTGTTGTAGTGTTGTTATGCCGGTAAGCTGAAAATGGAGTAAATATTAAAAACAAATAAATTTAAATTTTAGTCAACCATGTACAGCGCAAAACTCTTTGAAAAATATGAATTGGGATCAAGAACAATGGAAGCCACTTATAAGTGATCGTGGTTGCCGTGGTTGGTTAAGGTGCCTACCGAGCAAGAGCAGTTGCTTGCGCGACAAATATCAGCAGCACAAATAAACAAATTGAAGGAATTATGGAAGGAAAATATTGATGCAACATTTCAGGATTTAGAGAAGCCAGGTATAGATGCTGAACCATCACAAGTGCTTTGCGTTATGAAGATGGTTATCAATACGAGCAAGTTTTTGGTCCACTTTTGCGCCTAGAAACAGAATACGATAAAAATTTAAAAGAATCGAAAACACAGGAGGGTATAGAAATAAGATGGGACGTTGACTTAAACAAAAAAACAATAGCATATTTTACGCTTGCTAAAACTGATTCGGACATGAAACTAAGGTGTAACGTTTTACAAGACGGTGCACCACCTAATTTTTATCAAAATTTCTGAAAGGTGGTATCAAAAGACGCGTCTAGGCCTCCGTTTTAAGAATCCGAAAGCAAAAATCAAAATTTTATTTCAGTAAAAGTTATTTACAAAAAACCGTAAAACGACCCCGGGAGGGTCCGAAATATGGGGCCTAATCCACAATTTTTTTTGCATAGAATACCGTTCTGGGTTGGCGGCCTTTGGCTGCGCTTATAAAAAATTACCCTGGGTGGATCCGACACCGGTTTGGGGATCAAAACTAAATGAGCGCAGAACACCTTTCTGCATTAGTGTGTGTGTGCATCAAATGTGGCAAAAAACAACAACCACATGGAAATTTGAACCGATTTTTTGCTTATATCTTTTGACAGAGATTCTTAAAACGGAGGTCGAGACGCGTCTTTTGATACGACCTTGGATAAATTTCGATAAAAATTAAGTGGTGCACCCTCTTGTAAAATGTTACCGAAACTAATGCATGTGTTATTCATAAGCTAATACTTCTAGACTGTAGCTTTTAACAGTATTATAAAATTTGTGTTTTTGATGGAAAAATAAAAGAATTATAGAAGCATATATCACTCGTCTTATTGTAAACGGATTAACTCAAAATTTAAGTTTTTTTGGGAGAATGCAATTCAAGCTTTGTCATATGGTTTGTATATGGTTGAATTCCCCGGCTAATTTGTGGGCACTGAAGTGGGTGGCTAATTTTCTGCTAAAGAATATTTTTATAATAGTTTGAAGAATTTGCTATATTTTTCCTCTGTATTTTTCATAAAAAATTGATTCAATTTACTATACAAATATGCAGCCAAATACAACTTTCAGAATAAATTCATACGGAGTATTTTTGAATACATCGGTGTAGTATAATATAGTAAATAAATCATGTTTTTATGGTGTTACATATACAGATTTATTTCGGGTTGATTCATCTTACATTTAAAAATCAAAGCATTTTCAATTAACAAAATTTATAAGTAAAAGATACATAGACATCTATTTCCGCTAGTTTTATCTCAATGAGTGTAATACGAGACTGAACATAATGTCAGCCAGTTAATAATATATATCATAACATCTCAGAAAATTAGAATTTCACATTACATCAATTTACAATAAAAGGTACATATTTTTTTCTTTTTATTCTAATTTTGATTCATGTATTCTGTATACTAAATTATATTAATGTATAACATTCAATCTACTCCGGTAAACAAACTTAAACATTAATTTTTTAGATTAGATTAGATTATTTATTTATTACGGCCAGAAGCCTAAGGCAAGGTGCACACGAGGCTACGCGTCATAGACGCGTACAAGATGTTTCATATAGCTACAATTTCTCTACGCCTCAAGATCTGCACACGAAACTACTTTCGAGCGTCGCTACAAAAAAGGAAACAATTATTGAAAAAAATAAAAAATTTAATTTCTTCAGCTGTATCCGTCCCCGAAACCAAAGGAAAATAGGTATTAAACGCTGTTTGCATCCCCGTGCCTTTGTAAATTATAAAAGGCAATTTTAAACCACCGCGGACTAGAGAAAAGGGTGATTTCTAGTTTCCAACACTTTTTAGCCTTTTAAACGATTCAACAATGTCTAACCAAGCTGTTGTGGTGTTTAATACTCTTTTTCGCTTTGTTAATATACCTTTCACGCACTTTTATTAACTAAAGTAACATTTTTTAACTAATTACACAAATTTGCATACAAAAAAATGTAAACAATATTTTGTTCTTCCTTTTTTTCAAGCGTACGTACGCTCATCGACCAACATTGCTGTACGCTTAGCTACACGAAAATTTCATGCTTTGTCGCTTTCATGCAGCTGACGCCTCGTATGCAGCTCTCCATTCAAATACATGTGTTCGGCATCAAAGCGTACAAATTTCGCCTGCAGCGTCTATGACGCGTAGCCTCGTGTGCACCTCGCCTAATTCGTAAATTTGAAAATATTACAGTTTTTTATCTTATAGCTAAGGTTTTACAATATTCATATAATTTTGTTTTAAATACTGTTATTTGGTTGCAACTTTTTATATCCATAGGCAGATCATTGTAACTTTTCAGACCCTTGTAGAAAATGTTCTGTTGATCAATTTCAGTTCTAAAAAACGGCAATTTGATATTATGTTTGCTCCTCGTATTTATGTTATGAGTTTGCTCAACTAATGCCATATTTTTATTTAAATACTCAGGTACATTTCCATGTTTGATATTAAATATGAATTTAATGGAGTGGAAAAAAATCTTTTGTTTCACACTTAACCAGTCTAAAGTCTTCAACATGTCAGCCGTTCGTGTATCTCTAGGTTTCTGAAGAATAAATCTCATGTATCTATTTTGAAGCTTTTGGAGCTTGTCTACTTCTTTATCCGATATTATGAAAAGAATGGACGGGCAGTACACGAAGTGCGGTTCTATAACTGATTTATATAAGATTATTTTGTACTTTTTCTGAATGAATTTCGTTGTTCTCTGCATCACTCCTATTTTATTAGCAACTTTTTTAATTGTATAATTTATATGATCTTCAAATTTGAGTTTATTATCAATTATTATTCCTAAGTATTTTATACTGTTAACTCTTTGTATGATTTCATCATTTATTTTTAGCTCGGCTATATCCTCCTCATTGATATTCCTCCTTGTTATTATCATATATTTAGTTTTATTTATGTTTAGTTTCAGTCTATTACCACACAACCATTTATACAAGTTATTTATTTCATGTTGCATTTTGGCGAGTGCAGTATTAATATTATTTTCACTTATCATAATTAATGCATCATCCGCAAAAAGTCTAATTTCACAACCTTCGATACCATTGACTATGTCATTTATGTATATAAGAAATAATACAGGTGCCAATACTGAGCCTTGAGGTAACCCTATGGGTACCTCTAATTCATCCGACGTCACAGCATTTATAACTGTTTTCTGCTTTCTCTGCTTCAAATAGTTGCGGAACCATTTAAGTTCAATATCAGTTATGCCAATCCGCTGCATTTTTTTTATTAATATCTCTCTATCCACCGTTTCAAAAGCTCTTTTGAGGTCAAGGAAAACTGAAACCACTAATTTTTTGTTGTTTAGCTCTTCTTTCCAATCAGATATCACCAAGTTCAGCGCTGTCTCACAGGAGTGTTTTTTCCTAAATCCTGACTGTTGGTAGACTAATATATTATTTACTTCAAGATGATTCACCAACTGATTCTTGACAACGACTTCGAGAATTTTAGCATCACTTGGCAGGGTATGTATGGGTCTAAGTTCTTCAGGTTGCATTGTCTTTTTAACTTTTTCCACAGGTATTATTGTTGACGCTTTCCACATTTCAGGTACTACATCATCTTCTAAGCTGTTATTGATTATTTGAGCATAGAAATATCCGGTATACGATATACAATCTTTTAGTACACCTTCGGATAGCAGTTTTCTTCCACCTATTTTATATTTAAAGTCTGTTAGGATATTAATAACATCATCGGTGGTAATTTCAGCAAACTTTAATTTTGAATGGACTTGTGTATCCTCTAGTGCTACTTGACAGGTTTCGATGTTATTATTAATTTCAATCACACTGTTTACAAAAAATCTATTTAGACCATTCGCCAGATCGGTTTCGTTTTCAACCAGTATGCCATCAAGTATCACCTTTTTTATCCCTTCGTTATCTTTAGTTTGGTTGACCGTTTGTTTGAGATATTTCCACATTTCTTTAGCATTATATTCATTCAAAATGATTTTATTCTCCATATACTTTATTTTTTTTAATTTGACTAATTTTTTGTAAGACCTATTTATATTTTTATATACATCCCACTCTCCAGTTTGTAACGCACGCGTGTACATATTGTATTTATATTTATTCATTTGTGCCAATTCTCTGTCATACCATTTATTCATTAACTTGATATGCACTTCTTTTTCGTAGGTTAAACATTCCATAGCCTGAATCATTATATTATCAATTAATTCGACTTTTACATCAATTGATAAGTTTATGGTAAAGTTGAAGTTAAATGATTTAAGGATGTTTATTAAAATATCACTATTATATTTGTCCCATGCTATGATTTTCTTGGTCAGTCTCATCTTGTATACTTTGGACGTTTTAATATTAAATTTTATAGTTTCATGATCAGATATTTTGTATTCCTGCAAATTATTACAGAGAATTTCATCCGAGTTTGAAAATAATAGATCAATTTTCGTTTCACTTGTATCTGTGATTCGCGTATTAAATTCTATTTTTTGGTTCATCCCCATCACAGCAAATATCTCATTTAATTTAGTACTATATGTTGAAATGCAGTTCATGTTAATATTAAAATCACCGACTACTATATTATGGTTACTTTTTTCATATTTATCAATTAGGATTTCATTTAGGTATTCAACAAAAGTTGCATCACTACCCTGCAAAAATCGTTGGATCATGTGGTCCACTGGAGTACTTACCATTATGCTCCACTGTAATGCAGCAATGGACCAACTCATGTTTCTACACGAACATATTGTAAGCCGATCATTGCTCGTTTTTAACGATTGTAATCACTATACGATGTTTATTGGACTGTGGGTACTCCATCGATTACTCTGATGTAATGCGGAGCTGGAGTATATGGTCCAGTCCTAGGACATCGCAATGTTAATTGGACCATATTTTTTGTATGAATTGTGGTCAATTTTGGAGCACTCGGTTGGTCCATAGCGAGTGCTACATACATGCATGTATGGAGTACTCGCGATTTTTGCAGGGTAGTGCTGGGCGAGTGGTACAGAACTCCAATCTGCCACTTTTTATCAACCTTCTTCAGTTTTATTACAATGCACCAAACGTTTTCATTTATGTTATCATTATAGATTACTTTAACATCAATTGTACTATGCACATAAACTAACACACCTCCTGTGTGCCTGCTATGGGAATCACATCTTATCATTTTATAGGTTGCTATTTTTAATTCATTGTATACAAATAATTGCAGATTCGCTTATTAAAGATAAATTAAAGCGATCGCCATAGCTGTAAAAAATACCAATATCTATATTCACTGATAGCCCAAATTCGCTGTATCGCCCATCAATATGAACATTCCAAATAAAGCTGCCGGGCAACGAACAAATTTGCATGATGGTTACCATAGCAACGGGTAGTTGTGTGCGTCTTGTGTGTGCCTTTACACAATGCCTGCACACAAAAATAAAGGTCCGTTTGTCGCACCATCTGTGGACGTATGTAATATTTGTATAGTGTCAGAGAAAGCTTTTAGCTGGAGACATTGGTGCTTTATCGGTAACCGTATCGGTAACCTTATAACAGCAGATTAGACCAATCTTATGAGAATCAATGCAATCGATTATTGGTGCCGCTAAGGTCGTAACCGTATCGTAGCCAACCAATTGGGTTTTGGTTTACCGTCGTAACGATAAACAGCTGATTACGTTAGGGATACGGATACAGCCATACGACATACGGCACCAATGACTCCGGCTTTAAGCTGGAGACATTGGTGCTTTATCGGTAACCGTATCGGTAACCTTATAACAGCTGATTCGACCAACCTTATGAGAATCAATGCAATCGATTATTGGTGCCGCTAAGGTCGTAACCGTATCGTAGCCAACCAATTGGGTTTTGGTTTACCGTCGTAACGATAAACAGCTGATTACGTTAGGGATACGGATACAGCGATACGACATACGGCACCAATGACTCCGGCTTTAAGACAAGTTCTTAAGGCATACCCAATTGGAAATGGAAAACTAAGTTTAATAAATAAAAATTTTCAAAATACAAGTGACGCATTCTCCAATAGTAAAATGGACGATCACATAGTCATCGAACATTTATTTAGCAATGACATCTTTAATAATCACCGGACACAGCTGTGTAAGGAAGTAATAAGTTTTTATTTCCATATTCGTTTGTTTTTTGAAACGAAAAAAAGCACGGACGAAAAAGAGTATGTTAGAAAAAAATTTACAAAATTGATATTATTTCAACACCAATAACAGCCAGTGAGTACTGGACTCATATTTTGTTTACTTCATCAAAAATGTACATCATTAAAAAACTCAAAACGTGTAAAGAAATGCTTGTTGGGATGTATGTATAAGTATATTTTTATACATGTATATTTGAATTTTTTTCATTTTTAAAATATGAATACTTCGCCTTGTTTTTTTTTTTTACTATTTATGTAAATAGTGTACTTTGTATGGCTGCATCCCATGTTTAAAAAATAAATACATCAAGCCTTGTATTGTATTTGGTGGCCTTTTCATTGTTTAATCGACTAAACTGAGATTTTATAACAATTATATTGCAGAAGTTGGGTAAAGGGGATAGTGACTCGTTGTAACCCCTTTAATTCTTTTTTTACACACGCTACTACAATTCACTAACACTAACAAAGCCCGCGCATGCGCAGAACCAGGGGTGCACCTTAACATTAAGCTAATCGTTTAACAAAAAATTTTCACCGTTTCCGTTGAAACACTTCGAAATATTACCGATAAAGAAATTATCAAGATAAATTGTATCTCGTTTTTATCCGAAACGAAAAGCTTTCGTTGAAGTTAAAAACGTTAACAAAAACGTGATACTTTATGTTTGAATTGTGCTGGCAATGCTATAGCCATGGTGCGAAATGATATCGGTTCGTTGGTTAAGCATGCCTGGTTTCAGCAAATAATGATCGACAGAAAATTTGCACATTAGGAAGATAGGAAGGTATTGATATAGAAGTGTTATATATATGACTAACAATCAACTTTTTTGTAGAACAAGGTGGGATTTTTTGTTGTTGGCCGACATTTTCGGTCACTAGATTTTTGCTAGGTTCCTACAACCTGTTAACACAGCGACATATTCCCTGCAGTAAAATCAACTGATTGTAAGCAATTTCACAACTAGTATCATACCCAAGCTCAATTACGGAGTCATTTGAATTTTAAACTACCTTTATATAAACTAAGTATCAGAGCTGTAAAAGTGTGCAATCATTTGAAATTTTAAATCATTGATTTAAGAGTGCTGTTTCTTCATTCTTTCATTCCTTGTTAAGGAACGTGGCTTAAAAGTCAACCCATTCTTCATTCAGTAGTGGGAAAAAAAGAATGCACTCTTGAACTCCTTGGAAGAAAGAATGAAGTAATTGAATGAAACACAAACATTTTCTAACACATAATAAGCATTCAAATGAATGCAGCCTTTGCTGAATGTACACACACTTTTCTAGTACCAATCAGTTATGAAAAATGTCGTACATGCACAAAAACCGCTCATATATCACATGGTTGCATTGAATTAAAGCCACTTCAAAATATATACACACAAATTTAATTATTGTCCGTAATGACCAGTTTTTTTTTCGATATTTAAATGGTAATAAAGCACAAAGAAGTTAACTGGAAAAGTATTCTTATTGAAATTTTCTTAAAAATTTAATAATAAAAAAAGCAAATGACAAAATTGTCATCGTTCTAAATAAGTGTCGCCAATGTGGCATATAAAAGACTTGCAGGAAAAAGTACTAATTTACATTTGAACGTCCTCAATTGTTGATTAAACAATTGAAAGATATATATTATAAAAGCTCTTAAGTTCCTTTATATATTCTTCCTAGCGGTTTATGGTCAAATACTGTATAGATAATGGTTTGTGAGTTTCCAAATTACAACAGCAATATACTTATTTTTCACTATTTTCTAAGAAAAATATTCTTCTAAACACAATATTTTCTAATTAAAGTCATTTAAAGTAGGCTCTATAGGTAGTTGAAGCTTTGTTGATAGCAAAGAAAATTAACTTTGAATACAAATCTGCTCAAGTAAGATAGAATTCAACTACAAATGCCATGCAAATAGGCAGAGAGACTAATGGTCCTTCTCAATCACTCGGGTCCTATATTTATATTCCGTCAAACACTGTCAAAACATCAGCTGTAAAAAACTGTAATCCGATGGAGCCAGTCAATCTCTTTGTGGGGAGGGAAATTAATAACCTCTGAAGAGTTTCTCCCAATGAAAATTTTTTTTTCGTGGCACATAAGAAGGAAAACTAGGAAGGTGACTCAGGTGAATATAAAAAGCCTGAATCGGTGTGGGACGATGCCATGTAATTAGAATATCGAAATTCTCGTAATTGGGAAGCTCCAACGAAATCGCCAATAGACCTATGTACTTTGATGTATTTAAATTTAAACGACTTAAACTCATGTATCTGTTTTTGTTATATTATCGGAAAAAATATCCACAATTTACTCTATTTAGTTAATGCACAATGTGTTCATTTACAATATACATTTTACTACAATAGCAAAATAAGTAGGACATATAGAACCATTTTGAAATATAGCAAGAAAGCAATAGATTATCTTTGCGAAGTTTAAAGAGAAACTGAAAAGAAAGAAACATTTACTGGCATATTTCGATGATTTAAGGCAACTGCAGTTTCACCGTGTGATTCGCGGTTCGAATATCAGTGAAGCCTTTGATAACATTCGAAATTGACTGATGATGATTATGTGGCCGGAGCGTTATCTTTTATTCGCATAACATGGTCTAGCCAGCGCAGCCGCTGCATTTTAATTCGCTGAACTATGTTGATGTCTGCGTAGAGCTCGTACAGCTCATCGTTAAATTTTTATAGGCAGCTCCTTTTCATGCTGTCGAAGGCGGTTTTAAAATCGACGAAGAAGTGATGTGTGTCTATTCTTCTTCGCGGGTTTTTCCAAGATTTGGCACATTGTGAAATTCTGGTCGATGGTAGATTTACCAAGTCTGAAGCAGCACTGATAAGGTCCAACCAGCCGATTCACGGTGAGCTTCAGTCTTTCGCATAATATGCGATATTAAGAAAGGTAATTCCGCGATAGTTGGCGCAGTTTGCAGTATCCCCTTTCTTGTGGACTGGGCAAAGAACACTTAGATTCCAATCGTCTGGCACTCATCCAACCATATTTTGCGAAGAAGCTGATGCACGCGCCTTACCAACTCCTCGCCGCCGTATTTGAGTAGCTCCGCAGGCAATCCATCAGCGCCCGCGGCCTTGTTGTTTTTTAATCTGGTTATTGCTTTTCTGACTTCGTCATAATCGGGTGGGGGGACATTTATTCCATCATCATCGATTGCGGGATCGGGTTCGTCATCCCTGTGCGGCAAATCGCTATCTCCATTCAGGAGAGCAGATAAGTGTTCCCTCCATAATCTAAGTACTCTCTGGAGACCAGTTACAAGATCTCCGTTTTCGTTCTTACAAGAGTTTGTCCCGGTCTTAAAACTTTTCATCTGTCGCCGAATTTTTTGGTAAAATTTTCGGGCGTTATTCCTGGTGGCTCAAACTTCTGGCGCTCACGCCATCCTGCCTCTGCTTTTTTCTTCTTGAAAAAGCGCCTCGCTTCCCTTTACAACTCGCGATAGCGTTCGCACACTTCTCTTGTTGCGCTCGCTTTTAACGTAGCCCTGTAGGCAGCGTCTTTTCTTTCGGTTGCAACGCGGCATTCTTCATGGTATCAGTTGTTTTTTTCGTGGTCGCCAGTAACCAATTTTTTCCTCGGCGGCAATACGAAGTGCTTTGCAGATATGCTCCCACTGCTCCTGCATTCCGTCGGGTTGAGTTGTGCTCTCAGAGAGCAGGTGTGAGAGTCGAGTTGTGAAATCATTGGCAGTCTGTTACACTGGAGGTATGCCGTCCGTCTATCACAACCTGGTCGATCTGATTGCGAGAATTTCGATCGGGGGACAGCCATGTAGCTCGATGTATCTTTTTATGCATGAACCTCGTGCTGGATATGACCATGTTTCGAGCACTGGCAAAATCAATCAGCCTCAGTCCATTAGAAGAAGTTTCATTGTGTAGGCTAAACTTTCCGACTGTGGGGCCAAAAACACCTTCTGTGCCCTACTGTGGTATCCGTAGGGATAAAATATAAACGACGCCCATCACATTTCATATCAGCTTTGTAGTGAAAGAAATAGTTTTGTCGCTAGTTACAATTTTTTACAACAGTCAAATAAGGTCTTACTCGAAATGCGATAAAGATGAAGATCAGCTGGTGGGAGGTTGCCTGAAGAGATCTATTTCAACCAAAAGCCTAAAGCTTAGTCCTACCGAAAGGGATATCTGCAATAATAGTCGATCATATAACAGAAGATTCATCGAGTAGAGCTAAGTATCCACCTCTCAAGAAAACTCATACCATTTCTTCTACGATTTTCTAAAGATTTTTCCATAAACGTGCACAGCGGACCCTGCAAGAACATAGTCGGGTAAATACCAGCGATAAAAGGGACTGAGTTTATACGTTTTTTAATGGTATTTGCAACTTAAATTCAGCACAAATTGGCCTTTTCTCTTGTTTAGTGTATTCTCTGTTACTTAGGTGCATTTTCAAATCGAATATATTAATTTTACCCAATTTTTCTTCTGATGCATTGTTGAATCTGATATTTGTGTCGCCACTACATAGGGGGCAGAGCGGTAAAGGAAATATCAAAATTACTTGGCCACTACTACATTTTGTACTAGAAATATATACGAAATATTTTGAGTGTTTTCTTATGATGTCGATACATTTGTTGATTAGAGCCTAAATCGTTCCATTGACCACATTTGTTGTGCTCTCTACTGTAAGCATATTTTCCATCTCCTAGTAACCTAAGACGCCTACTCGTGCTATATTTAAATACGTTTACCCTACAAGCTGGCTTGGCAGAATTGTTGGCGTAATTGTATGAAACCACAAAGATCACAGAAGTTTATGAAAGTGCTCTTTTTTATGTTGGTACTTGCTAAGGGGTGGCCGTCGTGGTGTGGTGGCAGCGTGCTCCGCCTACCACACCAAAGATCCTTGGTTCAATTCCCGGAAAAAGCAACATCAAAAATTTAGAAACAAGATTTTTCAATTAGAAAAGCGTGTTTCCAAGCGGGGTCAGCCCTCGGCAGTAATATGGCAAACACTCCGAGTGTATTTCTGCCATGAAAAGCTTCTCAGTGAAAACTCATTTGAGTTGCAGATGCTGTTCGGAGTCGCCGATTGGTAGGAAAACAAATATTAAAGGAGCACGATGCAAATTGGAAGAGAAGCTCGGCCTTAAATCTTTCGGAGGTTATCGCATCTTGTATTTATTTCTTTTTATTTGCTAAGGGGTTTTCCGATTACAGCAAGTCAGTTTTTACTATATCAACGAACCAAGTAGTTAGCCAATGTTGTAAATAGTGCCAATTTTGCCAAAAATATTGGTGCAATAGGGTAAACATGCCCAATCCAAAAGTTTATGTCTTCTTACACGAGCTCTGCCCAATATGTAGAGCCTTTGTGTTAGGTACAGTAACCTACTCGTGTTAACGTTATGAAGAGACGGAGTTTCAGTGGGTCTGTTCTTACATATTTGGCTAACAACCTCGAAAGTGAGCAGTATTTTTGTCTTTGGAACATGTTTTGTTTATGTTCTCGAGAATGCGAAGGCTGTCAAGTTGTTGTATTGATTGGATACCGCACTATTTGGGAACGATTTGATATGAACATGTCTAACCTTCTTGGTCATACGCACCCCCTCTTTCCCTAAGAAATTTCTGCTCTGCAACTAACAACCTCATTGGTCATTCTCAGGATCTATTATAGAAATACATATCAAACTATAACTTAAGAGTTTTATACATGTATACGGGATTTACATTTAAGTGTCCTTTCACGACAGGCATACCTTGTGCGAGTGTATTCTAAGACCCCTAGCCAGCAGAAGATGGGATTTTTCTTGGAGTATTCAAGATAAAAGTGATCTTGAATATTTAGGGAACTCTGCGTAATTCTGACGGGTGGTATCGAAAGAGGTTTCCACTATGAGCTGTATAAACATATTGTGATGAATATTAGCATCACTAAGCTGATACGAGTACTAAGCAGACACTCGTATGTACGTAAACAAATCAATCATCATTTACACACATACATACACGGCAACGGAGAGATACTCACAAACACTTGTAGAAGTAGTACTCACATATACACACGTATATGGCTACAAATATACATGTATATGGCTGGTAACCAAGCATGAGGTTCGCGAAATTACTAGACCTTAGAAGAAATGGGTGAACGAGGAAACCGAGAGTGTGAAAGCAGCGCAAGCTGAGGCATGACTAATCAGTTTTGATTTAAGCACGCTATTGGTTGTTAAGTATAAGTGTTATTGTGAAGTACTCTCTAAGTAATCTAATAAAAACCATTTTGCATTATTGAATATTGGAGTTATTTATTCAACAGTTTAGCGATTCGAACGTTAGCAGAAGGTTTCAAATAAACGGAATTCTCCAAAATTCGTTACAATATTAAACATCTGAAGCCGATAATAACATAGTGGGTCAATGGACGAAGACGCCCCGATCCAGATAGTGTTTCAATCGACAAGGGGTAATTGGAGTTAGAGTTGGGAGAGATGGGTGGATGAATAGTGATCTTTCTTGGTGTTCCCAATCAGCGTGAGTTTTTAAACCGCATAGGCGTTAAAGCTATGAGTAATGATTATGATTATAAAAAGCTTGTATATTGACTTCCTGTATAAAGACTCGTCCACATTAAATCGTAAAGGGCCATCAGTAATTGTAAGACGATGCTTTATGCAGAAGCCGATCTATAATATCATGCTCTTGAGGGCAAAGGAGAAGGGAGTTGAGGGCTTCAAAATATGTTGAAAGCAATATATACCATTATAGAATATGAATGTATACCTGAGATGACATTTCCCAAAACCATTTAGGGGTAAATTTGGAAGCTACTGAAATATGCATTACAAAGCATCAAATAACATCAATGACACAAAGATAATACAACAAATATAGCCAGATTATGAGAAGAATAGATCAAAAAACTTACTAAATAGGACAAATGGAGTGGTTGCGAGGAGGAGGGCTCCAAAAAGGAGTCTAATACTTCTTTTACGAATGCCGAGCCGTGGTACAAATTAGTATATAACTCTGCGTAGCTAATATCGCCCCAGCGCTTCCTTAGCTGACTCGAGGCTCCCTAATAGAGGAGCAGACCACATATGGCCAGGAGTACCACGTATTCCTTACAGATGTAATTATTCGGTTCAGTTGTATCCATGCGCGCTAGAAGGTCCGCGTGACAGTTGCCATGTCTCGGGGCCCAGATGGTATTAATTATAATATAGTTCTACCCGTGGTGTGACGTTCCCGTTGCACCTTCGATCGGACCACAGTTGAACTTAGGATTTTAATAGTTGCTTGGCTATCGGAGTAGATGTGGAATTATCTAACCGTAGTAGCACTGGACAGCATCCCATTCACCGCATCATTAATCTCGGCCACATACGCGTGGAAGCTGCTGCATTGATAAGGCAACTTAAACTTGCGGCTTACATCGAGTTCCCAATAGAAAACCACTTTCCTGCCTAACTTCGAGCCATTTGTTAACCAGTAGACGAGTCCACCGTCTCATATTAATTCCTTTCTACACTCCTCTATCGAGGCGCATTCTATGTTGAAGCTAAGTTTGATCAGTGCCCGAGCCGCAGCCGCCAGGCTCGCAGTATCCACCGGATGTATTTGCAGCATAACATTCAATGCCAAGGTAGGTGTTAATAAAGGCAATATATTGACTACCTCCCTGTAGCAGTACAAGGCAACCTAGATCTTCCTGTCCTTACTCTCCACATTTTCTGTCCAGTTTCACACAGTTTATTGTACAATATAATCCCCAGTTACTTAACTTTATCAGAAAGTAACAACGGTATTCCCCCTATTGAGGATGTTCTAAAAGCGCAGGTCTTGTATCTCATCGCAAAAAGAACCGCTCCGTTTTTCGAGGATTGATTTCCAGGCTTTGTTTGTTTGTTTGGTCAGACTTTATTAAGCATTACTCCCCTAAAATCATTATTCAGCCCACCTAGTCACGGGGTTCATATAGCCCTGAAAAATATCGCACAAGGCGGCAAGAGATAAACCTTTGACAATGATTTCCACGTCACCTGAATAGGCTACAACTCGGCTACCACTGCCTTCTAGACCCACCAGAAGGTCGCTTACTACCACAGCTCAGAGCAGAAGAGATAGAAAACCCCGATGTGGCGTGCCTCTGCATATATCTCTCTAGATTTTGGTCCCTACGCCCTTCGCTGCGAAAATTCTGTTGCACAGAAGTTTGTTATGGAATTCAACCATAGCCCCAGCTACCTCCAAGCCAATTAGGGCGTTGCTAAAGGCCCCAGGTAGGACATTGTTAAAGTGCCAAGAGCAAATTCTTTGTGCTCTAGAAAAAACGACGATTGATTGATTGGTCCGAAGTGCTACAGTGATACGTCAGAGCTCCTACCAGCCTTTGGAATAAAAGTTAGACTGACCTTGTTCCAAGACTGCGCTATGTAGCCCCGTTTAAGGCAATTATTGTAAACAATAGCCAACCATCGGCAAGAAGTTTAAACATTTTATCGTTTCTTTCATACGCCTTTACATATGCTGGCAATTCTCATCAATATTATGAAGTATTCTAATGGCATACTAGCTTAGTTTGTTATTTATAATCCTCTAAAAATGATGACAGATAGCTCAACCAATAGCCAATACCTTAGAGCCGAAAAGCGTATATAGGAATATAATTAAGGGGAAAAAAGGAGTACACGCCTTACAAATACCTAAAGCTTTGGTAAAGGATTCCATGACATAAATCAATCGAATAAAAATGCTTTAGGAGGAAGTGCATTAAATCGGCGCTCCATATGTTACTTAGGTGCAGGTTCGAATTATCTGGGCATCACAATAACCAAAAAACCCAAAGCCCAAAGGTTTAGGGGGCTTAAAATACACCCGCGGCAGGTATTGCTGTCGTAAGAGGCGAATAAAATAACTAATTTATTTAAGGGGTTGTGTAGCACAACCCTTTCCAGGGGTTACCAGTTCCAATAAATAGCTTCTCCAACCCAATTGTCAAACTCACCTACCCGTGCCGAATCCTGTTACTTTAACAGACGAGGCTGTGGCAACACCAAGTTCCTCATGGATCTAGGGGGTGGGAGGGCGGTATGGCCTTGAAGGTTTCATGTGGTCATACTAAATCGTTCCCGGGATGGTCGGGCTGGTGCCTTAATGGTGCTTGTTACCGTAACGTAACGGATATGCATTCGGCAAAGGGCGATCAACATCGGTTGCACTCCCCAAGGCCTTCGGTAACACCCCCCAAGGCCAACAACCAGACGTTTACCAAGAAGACGAGACTGAACTGTAAACTTCCATAAATTCAAAGTTTGCAAAATTCTTCTTGTTGTCAATGGCCAGTCCATTAGCATTTTTCGAAAATTAACTCAAAATACTTAAGGCAAATTATTTTAAGTATAAGTTTAGTTCTGCACAAAAGTAAAGTGGAACAAAATCAAACAAATAGGAATTGGTAAGCCTAAATGTGACCTGTCTCATCCCCCCGATGTCAACATCAACGAAATAAATAATACTTTTGTAAGACTACCAAACTCAGCCGACAATGTGTGCATTGATAACTACTCTGCGCGTGTTAATGTTGACACTAGCCCTTTCGAGTTTGTTTGTGTCGATAATTGTGATGTTGTCCAAGTCATACTTTCTGTGAAGTCTAACGCAATGGGGCTTGATGGTATATGTTCAAAGTTTTTAAAAGCCATTCTTTCAAAAATCCTTCCCCACATTACTTACTTGATCAACTCAATTTTGACGACCGGTGTCTTCCCAATATACTGGAAAGCTGCAAAAGTTATTCCAATCCGTAAAGAAAATAATGAGTATCGACCAATAGACATACTCCCTTTCCTCTCTAAGGTCGTTGAACATATTCTACATGGGCAAATCGTATCATATGTACATGAATACAAGCTCCTGTCAGACAGTCAGTTCGGTTCCAGGTCAAAACGGAGCTGTACAACGGCACCATTATCTGTGACAGACGAAATTCGTGAGCGAGTGGATGAAAGTTACATTGCCTTCTTAACACTTCTTGACCACTACAAAGCTTTCGATTCTGTAGACCACACTCTGCTCTGTAGGAAGCTGGAAAACCTATTTAACTTCTCTGGTAATGCAGTTGCCCTTATAAGATCATATCTTGGCGATAGGACTCAAGCAGTATGTATAGATAGTGAAAAGTCTGACTTCCTACATGTCTTAAAACGCGTCCCTCAAGGCTCTATCCTGGGTCCTCTGTTATTTGTTCTGTACATCAATGACTTACCCGATGTCCTTAAGTATTGTAATGTTCATATCTACGCTGATGATGTGCAGTTGTTTACGTGTTGTCCTCGTGATCAAACTAGCTTTTGCATAAGTAACTTAAACCACGATTTGAATCAAATATTTTCATGGGCTGCTATGAATGGCTTATGTATAAACCCGAATATGTCAAAATGTATTGTTATTCATAGAAGGTCCTTTCCCACTAATGATTTAGAGAATGTAGTGTTCGACAATTTCGTTATAGAATACGTAGATAAACGACGAAAAACATAGGTGTAATTTTTAACAAAGCATTGACATGGTAATACCATATTTTTAGAACGGTTGGAAAAGTGTATGGAATGCTTCGTACACTATGGTTAACACAGTATTTCACGCCTTTGCACATAAGACTACTTCTCGCTAAAGCGTACTTAATACCTACGCTACTCCATGGCTGTGTGATTTACTCAAACTGTGACTATCTGTGCAAGAACAAACTAAATGTTGTTTACAACAACATTGCTAGATATGTTTATGGGTTGAAAAGACTTGACCACGTATCACAACATGCTGAAAGGTTGCTAAACATTTCTTTCGAAAATCTTTTAAAAGTCAAAACACTGTCCTTCCTCCATAAGTTTATACACACGGAACCTGAACTACGAACACGAAGGAACCTGACTATCTATATCGTAAGCTTATTTTTCTGCAATCATCAAGATCGGTGCTTCTTCTTACGCACATTAGATACCGCACGCTAACCTCTGAGCGCCAATTCTTTGTTACTACAATACGTCTTTGGAACTCCCTACCTACAAGTCTTCGACGCTTAATTAATGCTCTGCACTTTAAAAAAGAGCTAACATCATTTTTTAACGACTCTTAAACTGGATCTCAAATTGATGTTGTTAAAATGTTCATTTCTAAGTCCTTTTCCTTTCTCTGTGTCTTATTTCTTCATTTGTTAAATACTATTTGATCTATAACCAGCCAAAGGTTATCATCACTATTGCTGTCTTTTAATATTTATTAATTACTTTTATTTAGTTTTAAGATTTACATTTACATACATATATATTTCACTATTATCCGTTATATTTAATTTAATTTGATTAATCTAATTTATTATTATTATAAATGTTCAATTTTTTTATAGCTCATGCTATTCATGACTAGCACTGTTAAATAATTTGTCAAAATTGTTGTGCTGGGAACAAATTTTCAAATAAATACATACATACATAAAAACAAAATATGAGTTAGTTGGTACTCCTCCTATTATTCTCCAAATAAATAATATTTATTTAACCAAGTTTGTGTGTGTGTGTGTGTGTGTGTAAACTACAATAGCCATATTAGCTAATCAACATCTGTTTGATGCATAAATTTTGTTTGTATTATTTGATTATTTGTTCGTTTACTTTAACAAAAAATCGAAAACGAAACTCAACTGCCTACACAAAAGACTGAATATTTAACTGGTGAGAGTCACCAACTCTCTTGTTACCAACAACAAAAAAAAAATACTTTGCAAATGTTCAAAAATGTTGAGTGCTGCAGTAGCGTTGAGCGTTGTTCTCGTTTAAGTTTGCCGGTTGACTGCGTCGGTTTTTGTGAATGAATTTATGAATGAGGTGCGCGTAGGTTTTGTTAAATAAATACAACAACAAACCCAAATAGGTACAAAGGTAGTAGCGTTGACGACGAGAAGTGATCGTACAAACAGCCATGTAAATAAGTTGGAGTTGTTCAATTGTTATATGAAAGTATGTTTCGATGTGTGTGTATTATACAGTGACTCAAAGTATGTGCATAAAGCTCAGCGGTGGAACGTGGTGCTTAGTTGCTCCAGAGTGCAAGTGCGAGTGTGAGTGGTAATGGTGGTGAGGGTGGGAGTGGCAGTGGGCTTGAAATGGAGGCGAAAAAGAGGAAGGAGAAAGATAATAATACGGAGAAGGCTGAATGATATTGAGAGGAGTGTGCTCAGAGGAGAGTGCAGAAAATTCTTAACTATATTGTTACGAATTTACTTGCAAATCCTCTTATTTGCAATCCTCTGCTAAGTTCGAATCACTAAACTGTTGAATAAATAACTCCAATTTGTAATAATGCAAAATGGCCTTTATTAAAGTACTTCACAATAACACTCAAACTGTGCAACGAATAGCTTGCTTAATAACCACACTGATTGATAGGTCAATGAAACTCTACTATTCAAAATAATACTACTATTGCTCGCTAGAAATCGTCTTAATCAAAACTGCTTGACAACTCAAATCAAACTGAAATACAGCGCCTCTACATCTGTCGCCTTTTATACTCTTTGATATTAACATTCGCATCTTCTAGTCGCTTCGAGAATCTACTAGTCCAGTAGCTCTCAAATTTCTCAGCTGTAACTACAATTGCACAATTTTATAGTTTTTCTCATTCCATACTTATAGGAGTATCTCAGATATATGCATGTATTTGTGCATTGACTCTCCGCTGCTCGTATACGTACATGGTACATATATGTAGACGCAGTTATTGTTTCGTTTATGTAGATACATGATGATTGAATTATTGATGTGCATTCACGTCACTGTTTAGCATCGGCTTAGAGCTGGCAGCACTCCTTAGTTTTGCTAATATTCGTAACAATATGAAGGCCAATGTTTGCACAGACCAAAGTATGCTGGGTCCGCTGTAATTCAACACGGCGGCCACTGCGGTGTGATTGTAGCGTGCTCCGCCTACCACACCGAAGATCTTGGGTTCACGGCCCGGGCAAAGCAAAAAAGCTCTCAGTGAAAACTCATCTGCCTCGCAGATGCCCTTCGGAGTGGGCATAAAACAAGTAGGTCTCGTCCAGACAATTTTTACGAAAAATTAAAAAGGAGCACGACGCAATTTTGGAAGAGAAGTTCAGACAAAAACCTCTTCGGAGGTTATCGCGCCTTACATTTATGTTATTTTATAATTCAACTCACAAAATAACTTACTTTGTGGCCACTTAAGAAAAAAAAAGAATTGACTTTATAACAATTTCGGAAAAACAGAATGGTCATAACGTTAATATCGTTCACATTGTAGCTCTTTGAAATTTGGCATGGTTTAATTTATGTTATGGCCGTTGACCTGATATCACACCTCCGTATCAGGTATGAGAAGTAACCACATTGAAATGTAAGTCAGAAAACGCTTAGTGACGGCTTGAATGGTCATGCAATATGCCGCCTCGAAGATCCCATGATCACGAAACTATCTGAGTGAGTAAGTAGAGAATACCACGCGCTTACACCTCCAGTTAGCTGGAAATTTGTTATAAATGCTAATAGCTCATTCTAAAGAAATCTAACCTTCTGGTCTGTCAGATGCTCCTTTGTGCGAAATGTTTTTTCAGTAGAGTCTCAAATATTGACACCACTCGCCGTTATACTGCACAGAGAGCATCACAAAGACTGCTATTTTACCACTACACAAGCCCCAACTATAAAAACAGCAAGCAAGATTGTCCAAGTGAGCGTTTTACTAGCGCGCAACCGCGTAATAGGAGCACGTAAACTATTCAAAAAGTGTATCTAGACCTCCAGTGTTTGACCATCCATCTGCCGTTCTCAACTATTCACATTCTATCATGAACCTTTGACCAATTCATCATTCACCAGTTTCGCCGTTCAACATCCACTAGTAATTACCAGCCCACTAAATTGGGACGTCTACTCGAGTCTGTATTGGTTGAATGCTAACCCACCCCTCGAAGAAGCACATCCTAAAAATTGTCACGGCGTTATAATAGGATATGTTCGCATGAAGGTACGTTATGATACCACATAAGATAACGGGTTCGTAAGTGATAATTGCTTGGAGTTAGTATTGAAGAAGACTGATCTCGATCCTGAGCAAGTACTTTCGTGAGCTGAGAATGAAATTCTTTCGCTTAGTTCTGAAAAAAACGCAACTGCCAAGCATGAAGTGACTCGATTATTCTAACTTGTGATTCTCTCAGCGTTGCAGCAGGAATTGTTTTCCAATATTTTAACGCCTATACTACAAATGTTTTCCCCTTCTTATCCCCTCTATTTCCCCTGCCTTTTTACTTTTCCCATTATCTTCCTATTCCCACTTCCATCTTATTTTCCCTTTTTATTTTTTTCTATTTCACTCTCCCTTTTCCCTTTCTCTTTCCATTTCACTTTCCTTTTCCTTTTTCCTTACCCTTTCCATTTCCATTTCCATTACACTTTGCTTTTAAATTTCCTTGTCCGTTTTCCCTTTTCTCTTAATATTTCCATTATCTTTACCTTTGCCTTTACCTTTACCTTTACCTTTACCTTTACCTTTACCTTTACCTTTACCTTTACCTTTACCTTTACCTTTACCTTTACCTTTACGTTTACCTTTACCTTTACTTTTACCTTTCCATTCCATTTCCCTTCTGATTTCCCTCTCCCTTTCCCTTTTCTTCCCCCGTCCCTCTCCCACTCCCTCGCGATCTTCATCTTCTCTTTTCCACGCCTGAAAGCTTTAGATAATGTGGGTCAAAATAAATTTTAGGATAAGAATAGAGATAATTATTTCGAGTCATTGTGAAACAGCTGTCGCTCCTCAAACTGCCAACCAACCAGCCAGCGAATGTATTTATGTAGGCGCAACCAGTAACACAGCACACCTTTCAAGCCCACATGCTTCTGCTGTCTACTTTTTTGTGCTCAGTTGAGTTTTGGCTAGCGCGCTGATGAGTCAATGAAAACGGAAAAACCAAGCAATCGTTGCGTTCTTGGTTGTAAGCGGACGATTTTATATGCGTTGGTTTTTTGTAAATGCATGTTGTTCTTATATTAATGGCGAAATGCATTTTGTTGTTGTTATGCATAAATTAAAAATGTAAATTATGCGAATATTTTAAATTAGCAAGTTCGTTGCTCAAGTCTTTTGCATTAGAGATTGGAAAAGTGTGGAAAAAGAAATTTTTTGGGTAAATGTGAATACAATTTAAAAAAAAAGATAAATAAATAAATTGAAAATTGAGCTTGATTTGTTAAAAAGGGTAGTGAAAAAAAATTTAAAAAAATTCAAGTAAATTTTTTTTCCAAAAACTCGTGCCTCAAAACGTTGCATTTACATTGAAACAACCCCAAAGGTTGTGTTCTTAAAATAACAAAAAATAGTAAAGAAGATAAGAGTATTCCTTTCTGCAAAACATTGAAGCAATATTTTAATCTTCTTACGGATAAGTAGCAGCCGTAAAGGATCTTACCTTTCGCAAACTAAAAAAAAGGTTGCAACGTTGAAAGAAAAATAAATATTTATTCAATTACATTGTAGTTGGGCATCCGTTTCCGGCTCTTTGTTTATTTGTACTCAATGGAGGGTACTTTGCGCATGCGTTTGCATTTTGATGAATGAATCAACAGCACGCAAAGAGGAAATTCCAAGTGCAGTCAAAAGATAAAAGAATTACTCACACATATATACACTCACATTATCAACAGATAATAAAAAAGGGGAATACAACATTTTCGTTTTTCATTCATCAGCACATGCATACATACATACATGTACACATTGTTTCATTGATAAATACAATAGCAGGTAACTAAAAGCAATTATACTACGCTGCCCGGTGTCTTAATGTGAAAAGGACAAACAATTCCCAAAAACGATTAAAACGAGCATTAACCTTGAACAAATAAGGAAGCGAGTATGTTCAGTCAAATGTGTACAATCAAATAAATAGAAAAGTCTGAGATAAGATACGAATATTTTATAACAAGTCTACAAAAATATGAGTGAAAGTATGTATACCTACCTTACCTATATACAACGATAGTGTATTGTTCCATTAGCGGCTCGAATCAATCGTATTTCGTCACCAAAGTAGTCTATAAACAATTTTCGAAATTCTTGTGTACCTTTCATCAAGCATGTTTTATGTGAATAGATAAACTAAGTTGGATACTTTGTGTGTATGTGAACAATACAAAAAAAACCAACTAAGTCAACAATTTGCAGTTAATTTACATCATTTTAAAGGCGCAACAGTTATGGAAGCCGATATGCGAGCACCAAGCTTTTTAAGGTAAGTGATACATTTTTTTCGTAGTAAACTTTTTAAATCTTGTTTAGAAAAGAGATATTAGAAGAAAAATCAAGGAAGGAAACAATTAAAGGAAAGGAAATATTTGTTGCGGTTGTTGGTATAGACCAGTTATCGATTTGTTATCGAACAATTTTAGATTTTTTATCGACAAGTTATCGACTTGCTATCGATATTTTAACGAAAAAATATCCATTTTCTATCGAAAATTTATCGATTTCTTATTAAAAAGTTATCGAAATATATCAATTGGCCAAATCGATTTTTTATTGAAAAGTATCGATGTTTTTTCGATAACAAATGGCTAACTTTACGAAATCAAATCGATAACTTTAAGATAGTAAATTGATACAAAAAAAAAAAAAGAAAAATACTTGGCACGATTTTCCTCCGAAGAGACTTCTCTTCCAATATGCTGCGTGCTTCTTATAATTTCTCCTACAAATTGGCGGGACCGGACCTCCATACACGTTTTATGCGGATCCAACTCTGCAAGGCAGTGGAATTTTTACTGAGCAGCTTTTCAGAGCCGTAATACATCCGAAGGCTTTGAGAAACAACTGCCGAGGGGCAACCCCACCTAGAAAACCTTTTTTAAAATTAAAAAAACTTGTTTCCAAATGTTTTATATTGCTTTGCACGGGGGGACTTGAACCCAAGATCTTCGGTGTGGTAGGTGGAGCACGCTACCAGCACACAACGGTTTCCGTCGTTGAAAAATCGACACCCTATCGATAGTAAATCAATATTTTTCGATAACGAATCGATATGTGTTCTACAACAAATTGATAATTTTTCGATATTAAACTTATATCCTATCCTATGTTTCGACGATAATAAACCAATAAAATTTCGATAACTGTTGCTATCGATAACGTGTCAATAACAATCTGATAACACGTCGATAACATGTCGATAACAAAGCAATTATAATAACAGCCCGATAATTTCTCGTATTTATAAATGCATTTTTCCGAACAATGCCAAAAATTCCAAAATAGTCTTGAAATAACCTCTAAATAATCTCAAAATTTATCCGTAATGCTTCCAAATTAATTTCATAATAACATCGAAAAAGTCCAGTAATAATCCCGAAGTAATCCCGAATTAATCCTGAAGTAGTAATGATATCGAAATAACACCTTGAACAAAACCGAATGATCTCAAACCAATACCAGAATGATCCCGAAAATATAACCAAAAACCCTCGAAATGATCCCAAATTGACAAACAATACAGCCCCAAACAGTTCAAAAATATACATACGTCAATGAGAAAACCTTGTTACCCATAACAAACCGAATTTCTTTTCCTGGTTCACCCTGAAATTCAATCTCGGGTTTCTACTCGTAGGTGCTTTAGCGGAATTCCTACGTTACACACTGCAATGAGTACGTTTCTACCCTGCAAATCTTTCTATCAAAAATTATCAATGTCGGTATACCACACACAGAATCCAGGTTAATTGCTGTTTCCAGGCGATGTCTTATTTATAAGCATGTAACGCCGAAAGACAAACCCCGTGGGCATAAATGCCCATTATCCTAAAGCCTTCTATCTTTATAACTATGAGTAGCTTCGTTAAACTTAACCAACTCATGTCTCCCTTTAATTCCTTCCAAGCGGATAGTCTACCATATATGCATTGAAGATCGCATCCTTTCTAGTCAAGTTGATCTTCCCATTACCGTTTATCTTCTTATAACCGGGAACCCAGTATAGATTTTCTCTAATGCTTGTTTGCACTCCAAAATTATTTGGAGGTATGTATAACGCGGCAGTATGTTGTTAATATGGATACCGGTTTTGGTTCCGGTTTTGAAATTGGTCTAGATTGTGGTGAAGATTTTGCTAGCCGATTTGAGTGAAGCTATAAATTGCGCTGACCAACCCTTGAAAGCGTTACGCTACATAACTCCTTGAATCTCGCTCAAAAATTTGTTTTTACAATGTGAGTTTCACGCAAGGAGGTGCACATAGCGAGCGGTAAAGCGAAAGTGTGCTTAATAAGTTTTACCTTCCACCTACGTTATATTGTAGAAGAGGCAAACTTTGACAATTTTGCATAACAATGCTCGAAAAAACTACTAAGTAATTTAATGAGTGGCTTACCAACAAGTTTTGTGATTTGTTTACATAAAAGCTACTAAAATTAAACGTAAGGCTTATTCAAAGTTTTAATTCTTTTTTAATTTTAATTTTATATTATACTCTTAATTCTGAAAAGATAAAAGACATGCAACAAGAAAAGTATTTAAGTTCTATGTATTAGCTCTTATTAGCGCTTATTCATTTACTCTTCTTTTGGTTTATTTTCCTTTCACTTCGGCTTTTCGAAACTTTTTCTTTTATGAACTACTGAAAATCATTATTATTGTTACCCAGTACCAATTCGTCGTATGACAACAATGCTGGAGACTTAACTTGCATTAACTTTACTTTAGCTTCTTGTTGTGCAGCAGCCGAACAAGGTTTGTGTCTTAAGTCTTTTGTTCCATGATGCCATGCAGAGTGTTTGTTATTTATACTATGCATGTGTGCGTGCGTGCGTGCGTTCATATAATTGACTACATTGTGTTTGTTAAACAGCAGCAGTCAACATTTTACGAGTTCAACGTCTACCCACCAAAACGCCCACATTTGTTGAATACAAAAATTTTTGTTTGCTTAATATCTGTCTTATTTTCGGGGTATTGCTGCGCTACCGCTGTTGATAATGATGATGCTGATGATGATGGCGGGTGCGGTGTTGATGACAACGATGCCTGTGTTGTTTTTTTTTTTTTTGCTGTATAGCCAGTTAACCTTAACACATTAAGAATTGGAAAATATAAAAGCAAAACTCAAGCAAATAAGATTAAAAATTAAGAAAACACTTGTAGTAGCAGCTTTGAAAAAAAAAAGTTTGAGTTTATACGGTACATTAAGTTGAGTATATGTCGTTTTGCTTTATTGCTGCACCGCTGTGTGGTCTAATCAAATTGCTAAGAAGGTAGAGAAAAAATAAATAAATACATAGCGCGATTTGCCTCCGAGCAGATTTAGGCGCCGAGCTTCTCTTCCAAGAACTCAGAACATGATTGAAAATAGCAGAGGTAAAGAAATTGTCTAAAATAGAAAGATAGAAACAATAGTGACCTTTTTGACTTTTTCTGTTGCACTTTTCGTACTCTATGTAGTATAGCAGTACACGTACACAAAACATACACATATCGCGTTGTTGTTTTAATTCTTGTTACACTTTGATTGTGTCACTATGCGAAAGATGCATCTGCATATTGTTCTTTGTTTTTATACTCGACCCACCGGCCATACTCTAAATAAAAATTTATCTTAGTGTTATACAGTAAATTAATATTGTAAAAAAAATAAAAATAAGGAACAAAACATCCGTAGTCGCAATATTCGTACGAGCCTACCTCGGTTTGAACTTTTACATATATATTCACCCATACGCACATAAATATGTATGTACATATATTTGCCTGGAAAGTAAGTAAAAATAGAAAACTAAGTCAGTGCTGTGAGTTTATTCTTTTCTACGCTTAATTCAAATGTTATAACAGCAAATAGCATGTTTTGAAATTATAACTCACAATTAACTAGGCGTAATTAGTAAGACTGGCACGGCAACAATGAAAATCTCTAAGCATATCAGTGGCGAGCAAAAAGTCAATTTTTATTTATTTATTTATTTATTTATTTATTTAAAGTCGACGCAAACACAAAGCGGTCGACTAATTATTGTAATAGACAGATATATATGTAAAATACAGAGCCATTCTTAAAATTAAAAAATTCAAAAAAGGTACATAGAAAATTTGTATGTTTATAAAACATTTTGACATCGCATTGTATAAGAAAAAATAAAATTAAAATATCAGGCTAAACATAAGAGTATAGCAGTATGTAAAGCAGCAAACGAACATTCAAAGCCAATGCAGTTATACAAATCATTGTACCGCGAGCACCAATGGCGCAGGGACTGTTTCTAGCAAAATTTTGCCGGCATAGAGGTAAAATGAAAAGGCACAAAATTGCCTGGACGCCCTAGCAGGAACCGCAAAATTTAGTTGACTGATTAGGTCAGGGGGAGTCCAACTCACACCAATGATGAGCTTGTGAAGAACATAACGCCAAGTAATACTCTACGATTCTCTAGAGATGGCAAATTAATTAGAAGAAGTCTATTCCTGTATGGTGGAAGATAAGTACTTGATTCCCAGTTGAGACCTCGTATGCAAAAATTAAAAACCGTCTCTGGACCGACTCAATCCGATCAACATGGATTTGATAGATCGGAGTCCAGACACATGAACAGTACTCGAGAATAGGACGTACCAGCGAGGTATAAAGGATCTTTGTGAAATAAGGGTCATCAAACTCTTTGGGAAAGGTTATTAATAAA